>NC_066880.1:27213314-27313109 GCF_022985175.1 Labeo rohita | reverse complement strand
CCCTCCAGGGCAGAACAGGAGGTGCCAGGGCCCTCCAGGGCGGAATAGGAACCCGCGTCATGGACTGGGACCTGGGGAGAACAGTGACAGAGGAGGCAGACAGAAGAAAAGGAGAAGCAGAGAGACCACAGGATAACGCCGCCTCCATAAGAGGTTCTACAGCAGGCGCTGACACCTCTGGAGGCATTGGCGCAGCTTCTCTGATGGGGAAGGCCTCTGGAGCAGACTTGAGACCAGACGGGACCTCTGGAGCAGACTTGAGACCAGACGGGACCTCTGAGCAGACTTGGGACCAGACGGGACCTCTGAAGCAGACTTGAGACCAGAGACCTCTGGAGCAGACTTGAGACCAGGCGGGACCTCTGGAACAGACTTGAGACCAAATGGGGGCTCTGGAGCAGGAAACCGTGTTATAGCCTGGGACCTAGGAACAGCAGAGACAGAGGAGGCAGACAGAATAAGGGAGAAGCAGAGAAGTTGTAGAGGGATGCCGCCTCCATGGGAGGATCTACAGCCAAGGCTGACACCTCAGGAGGCATTGGCATGGCTTCTCCAAGTGAGGGGAGCTCTGGAGCAGACTTGAGATCAGACAGGAGCTCTGGAGCAGGCTTGAGATCAGACAGGAGCTCCGGGGCAGACTTGTGAACAGATGTGACCTCTGGAGTGTAGTGTGCGGCCCACATACTGAGAATGGTGATCGCCATCACACTGGCAGACATAATGTGACTTGACTCTGGGCGGTCAGACGAGACATGGCGAGGTTCTGGACGGATAGACAAAATGTGACAGGGCTCTGGTAGGTCAGACGAGACGTGACTTGACTCTGGGCGGTCAGACGAGACGTGGTGAGGTTCTGGACAGATAGACGAGACGTAACAGGGCTCTGGTAGTTCAGACGAGACGTGACTTGACTCTGGGCGGTCAGACGAGACGTGACCTGACTCGGGAACAGCAGCAATAACATCACTTGGCTCATGAGGATCAGCTGTGGTTTGATTTGGTTTGTGGAGACTGGCTGTGACTTGACTTGATTCATGAAGATCGGTTGTGGCTTGGCCTGGGTTGTGAAGACCAGTTGTGAACTGACTTGACTCATGATGATCAGCGGTGACTTGACTTGGCTCATGGAGATCAGCAGTAACATGACTTGACTCAGGAGCAACATGGCTAGACTCAGGAACAACAGCTGTAACGTGACTTGACTCGTGGGGAACAGCTGTGACTTGGCTTGACTCGTGGGGCACAGCTATGTCCTGACTTGACTCCTGGGGAACGACAGCAGTATCTTGGCTTGATTCATGGGGGGACAGCTGTGTCTTGGCCTGACTCCTGGAGAACAGCAGCCTTGGCTTGACTTGACTCAGTTGCTTGGCCAGACCTGAAGGCTTGACTTGACCCTGGAGCTTGACTTGACCCTGGGGTAGCAGCCGTGACGTGAAGGAGCGCCATTTTAGCTGCCCATACAGCCATGAGGGGTGAATCCAGCACGTGGGCCATCATGATAGGCCGTGATCTTGGGAAGTCAGACGAGACATAGCGAAGCTCTGGGCCGCCAGGCGGAACATGACTTGACTCAGGGACCACGGCTGTGACCTTGTTTGACTCAGGGACCACTTCAGGAAGGGTGGCCATGATGGGTGCCGACTCAGGAGCAGAAAACATGACGTGAACAGGCTGTGGCTTGACTGAGATGGCCTGAGCCGGCAGTGGCTTGGCTGACGTGGCGTTAGCTGGCACTGGCTTGGCTGACGGGGCTTTAGCAGGCTGAGGCTTTGGCGTGGCAGCCATCTTGTGCAGTGGCTCTGGCGTGGCAGCCATCTTGTGCAGTGGCTCTGGCGTGGCAGCCATCTTGTGCAGTGGCTCTGGCGTGGCAGCCATCTTGTGCAGTGGCGCTGGCGTGGCAGCCATCTTGACAGTGCTTGACTCGGGAATGATGGCTGTAACTTGACTTGAGACAGAAGCGACAGCTGTAATTTGACTTGACACAGGAACCACAGTAGTAGCTTGACCTGACACTGGAAACACAGCTTTAACTTGACTTGCCTTAGGAAGAGCAACTCTGACTTGACTTGATGCAGGAAACACAGCTCCAGCTTGACACCGGAACAGCAGCTGTAATCTTGCTTGACTCAGAAACTTGACTTGACTCAGGAAACACAGCTGCAACTTGACTTGACTTGGAAACTTGACTTGACGCAGGAAACAACGCTGCAACTTGACTTGACTTGGAAACTTGACTTGACTCAGGAAACACAGCTGCAACTTGGCTTGACTTGGAAACTTGACTTGACTCAGGAAACACAGCTGCAACTTGGCTTGACTTGGAAACTTGACTTGACTCAGGAAATGCCCCTGCAACTTTATATGGTTCTGATATGGCAGCTGTGACGTGACGGAGCTCTGTTTTCGCCGCCATCTTGTGAACGGGCTCCGCCGTCGCCGCCATCTTGCAAATGGGCACCGCAGTCGCCGCCATTTTGTGCACGGGCTCTGTTGTCGCTGCTGTATCATGAACGCGCTCCAACGCGGCCACCATCTTGTGAACGGGCACAGCAGTCGCCGCGATTAGATGAGCGCTCTCCGCAGCCGTCGCCATTGCTTGAGCGCGCTCCTGCACGGCCGCCATTTCACGAGCGATCCAGGCGGCAAACGTGTTTGTGGGATCGTGCTCCGGCGTGACCGCCAACCTGCGGGTGGGACGCGCGGTCGCCATTACCGAGATGACCAGGCGAGAGAGCAAAACACGGGAACAAGGGAAACTAGGGAAGCTAACACTGGAAAATCAACAACAACTCACAATACTCCGTGGTTTGCAAGGGGAAAGACCGGGGCTTTTATAGCGCCGCTGATTGGTCGCGGGTGAAGTACAATGGCTGATGGGGAATGTAGTCCGGGGTGTAGTGCAACAGTCCGTGTGAGATAGGGTGAGAGTGACATCTGGTGGTGAGCGGACCGTGGGACACCGACCAGATTCGTGACACAAATTAACAGCTAATCCTAGAGATTCACATATTTTTGCAATGCACAAATATATAACATTCAATAAATAAGTGACAAATAAAATATTTAAATATATTCCTCTCTACTTTCAGGACTTGTGTGAAAATCTGATGATGTTTTAGGTCATGTTTATGCAGAAATATAGAAAATTATAAAGGGTTCACAAACTTTCAAGCAGCACTGTATGTCTAAACTAGTGGTCTCAAACTCAGTTCCTGGAGGGCCGCAGCTCTGCAGAGTTTAGCTCCAACCAGCTCCAACTCACATCTGCTTAATAGTTTCTAGTAATCCTGAAGACCTTGATTAGTTGGATCAGGTGTGTTTCATTAGGATTGGAGTAAAACTGTGCTGTGGCCCTCCAGGAATTGAGTTTGAGACCAATGGTCTAAACACATTAACTACTATATACCCAGTGTAATTTGAGATTTTTTTTATGATTTTATTTATTTATTTATTATTATCTTTTTTTTCCCCCCATAATGTATATCTAAATATCTTAATATCTTCATTCCACAGCTGGACTTTGAGATAAATTGTGGACGTGATGACATTTGCATTGATGATCTCAGGATGGATTTCAATTTCTCTGGGTGAGCAAATATTTACATTTAGTTATTTTGTATTATACACTGACCAAAATTATAAATGCAACGCTTTTGTTTTTGCCCCCATTTTTCATATGCTGAACTCAAAGACTTTTTCTATGTGCACAAAAGGCCTATTTCTCTCAAATATTGTTCACAAATCTGTCTAAATCTGTATTAATGAGCACTTCTCCTTTGCCGAGATAATCCATCCACCTCACAGGTGTGACATATCAAGATGCTGATTAGACAGCATGATTATTTCACAGGTGTGCCTTAGGCTGGCCACAATAAAAGGCCACTCTAAAATGTGCAGTTTTACTGTATTGGGCGGGGGGGAGTCCAAAAACCAGTCAGTATCGGGTGTGACCACCATTTGCCTCACGTAGTGCAACACATCTCCTTCGCATAAAGTTGATCAGGTTTTTATTGTGGCCTGTGGAATGTTGGTCCACTCCTCTTCAATGGCTGTGCGAAGTTGCTGGATATTGGCAGGAACTGGAACACGCTGTTGTATATGCCGATCCAGAGCATCCCAAACATGCTCAATGGGTGACATGTCCGGTGAGTATGCTGGCTATGCAAGAACTGGGAGGTTTTCAGCTTCCAGGAATTGTGTACAGATCCTTGCAACATGGGGCTGTGCATTATCATGCTACAACATGAGGTGAATGGCACAACAATGGGCCTCAGGATCTCATCACGATTGTTGCAGCAGCTGTCCGGGTGGCTGGTCTCAGACGATCTTGGAGGTGAAGATGCTGGATGTGGAGGTCCTGGGCTGGTGTGGTTACACGTGGTCTGCGGTTGTGAGGCCGGTTGGATGTACTGCCAAATTCTCTGAAACGCCTTTGGAGACGACTTATGGTAGAGAAATTAACATTCAATTCACGGGCAACAGCTCTGGTGGTAATTTTAGAGTGGCCTGTTATTTTGGCCAGCCTAAGGCACACCTGTGTAATAATCATGCCATCTAAATCAGCATCTTGATATGCCACACCTGTTAGGTGGATGGATTATGCCGAGTGAACAATATTTGAGAAAATATTTGTGTACATAGAAAAAGTCTTAGATCTTTGAGTTCAGCTCATGAAAAATGGGGGCAAAAACAAAAGTGTTGCATTTATAATTTTGGTCAGTGTATTAAAGAACAACACAAATAAATCTGCAAATAATAACATTACTTGTACAAAACCAAAGGCAACATTCCAGGGTAAGAAGCAACATAACAGTGTGCTCTATACACCAGACTATGAACAGAGAGAACTGAAGGTCTTAAATACACAGTGAAACAAACACAGTATAAAACAGGTGTGCTCTAATAGAGGGTTTGCACTTGCGTCACGGTTTGGTCAGTTACCCAGATACGTGACCATATTGGAAATACTCAAATGTAAACAACAGCCTTGATTGCACAGTTAATGTACTGCTAAATATGTTGTTCTGCTAATTTATGGTGCCTATACCATGGGAAAAAAATGCGTGGAAGTTGCTAAATCATATAGAGAAAGGCTTATTACCTAAAGTTAATAGGTGGTAAAGATATGTACAAGCAGTATTAATTAAGATATTAGCCTAATACTTCACCTACCTGACCAGAAATGATAAGAACAGACACTAATGTTGTCAAGATTCTTGCCTTGGAAATCTTGGTTCATGTGGGCCAACCACAAAACCTTTTGTACCTCAGACAGTTTTTTGCACTCTTCTTATTGTTTAGCTATAACTTTTGGCAGTCTATAGTTCTCCAAACGTTTTCCCAGGTCCAACCGATAAGTGCAGCCCAAATTTTCATCAGCAATAATCAGCAAAATTTGTTCTTTTTGAGTTCTTTTTGGTTCAGTGGCATTGTTTATGTTCAGTGCTGCCAATATGCCGTGAATCAACCTTGTGAAAGCTTTCAAGTGAATTTTTTTTTCTCTTTTGTTTCTGTGATCCAGATCTACAAATATAGAGGTTGGCATCATGCAGGAAATCAACATGACAGTGTTTGTAGAGAACAGGGGAGAAAACTCATACAACACATTCTTCACCCTCAGCTACCCCTTTGGACTTTCCTACAGGAGAATCATATCTAAACAGGTAAAACTTATATGATTTTAACAAAGAAAATAACGTCCCAGGTTACGTATGTAATCCTGGTTCCCCGAGGGAACGAGACGCTGCGTCCGAAAACGCTAGGGGGAACGCCTTTGGCGGAACCACGCTCTGAACACATGTGTAATCTGGCCAATCGAAAGGCAGAACGTCACGGGCAGGTGACGTCATCGACCAGGAAGCATAAAAGCACGTGCGACGGAGCCGGCGTCAGCTTCGGAGAATGAAGCGAGCGCTCGGTAGGGATGCCGGAAGGATGGATCGAGACGCTGCCTCTCATTCCCTCGGGGAACCAGAGTTACATACGTAACCTGGGACGTTCCCCTTCAGGAACTCAAGCTGCGTCCGAAAACGCTAGGGGAACGAGATGCCCACACCACCAGATTTCCAAGTCCCTGCCTAGTGAAGAGGCTAGGGCAAAAAGACAGAAGAGCCAGGAGTGGCTCGGACATCTAGGTTGTAAAACCTAACAAAGGTGAGGGGCGTGGACCATCCCGCAGCATTACAGATGTCCTGAATTGGAACACCTAACATAAGGGCTTTGGAGGCAGCCATAGCACGGGTAGAGTGGGCCTTGACCCCCAGCGGCGAGGGGAGGTCAGAGGACTCATAAGCTGTAGAAATGGCATCCACAATCCATCTGCTTAGGGTCTGCTTCGTAGCAGGATGACCCTTCTTAGGGGGACCATAACACACAAACAGCTGGTCTGACTTACGCCACAGGGCAGCTCTGTGGACATAGGCATCTAATGCACATACTGGACACATACAATTATGCTTCTGCTGGTCAGGCTCCCGAAAGGGAGGAGGACAGAAAGCCTGGAGCACAACCGGCTGTAGTGGTAGGGACCTTAGGGACATACCCTGCTCTGGAGTAAAGAAAGGCTTTGGACATGCCAGGAGCAAACTCTAAATGAAAAGGGGCTACCGAAAGGGCCTGCAGGTCCCCAACCCGCTTGAGGGAGGTTAAGGCTAGCAACAGCGCAGTTTTAATGGTGAGAAACTGAACCGAAATCTCCTACAGAGGGCCTCAAGCACCACAGCCAGGTCCCACGTAGGGACATGAGGTCGTACCGGAGGCCTCAGCCTCAGCAAACCGCGGAGGAAACGTACCACCAAAGGGGTCTTTACCCACTGACATACCACCAAGAGGGGCGTGGTAGGCCGAGATCGCCGCCACGTAGACCTTCAGGGTGGAGTGGGATAACCCTGTGGAGAAGCGGGCCTGCAAGAACTCCAGTACTGTACCAACTGGGCAGTTAACTGGGTCTTGCAGGCGTTCTCCACACCATGAAGTGAAAAGCTTCCACTTCAGGGCATACAGTTCCCTCGTAGAGGGAGCTCTGGACTGGAGGATGGTCTCAACAACCTCGGTTGAGAGACCAGAAGCTATGAGCTGTGCCCCCTCAGGGGCCACACCCACAGCTTCCACAGCTCCGGGCGGGGGTGCAGGATGGTACCCCCCGCCTGTGAGAGGAGATCCCTCCTGATGGGAATCTCCCATGGAGAGCCGTCGAGGAGAGAAATCAGGTCCGAGAACCATACTCGGCCCGGCCAGTACGGGGCTACTAACAGTAAACTGACCCCTGGGAGAAAGTACTTCAGAGCTCGAAATACAGCCAGCATCTTGAGGCAGTTGATGTGCCAGCTGAGATGGCGACCACTCCACAGACCTTGGGCGGGACGACCACTCATGACCACCCCCTAGCCGGTGAGGGATGCATCTGTCGCTAGCGTGACGCGGCGACAAGGAGCTCCCAGCACCGGGCCCTGATTTAGGAACCAAGGTTTCCTCCACATGTCTAAGGCACGTAGGCACCTCCGCGTGACCATGATCATGCGAAGCGGGTTTCCCCTCGGGGAGAACCCCTTGGTTTTGAGCCACCACTGTAGGGGTCTCATGTACAGCAGGCCAAAAGGTATCACGTTGGACACAGCTGCCATCAGACCCAGCAGTTGTTGAAACTGTTTCACAGTGAGTGACCGGCCTTCTTTGACTTTCGTGACTGCAGTGAGGATCGACTCGATCCGAGCAGGGGACAAACATGCCTGCATCGTGGTCGAATCCCACGCCACGCCTAGATAAGTGGTTCTCTGAAGTGGAGAAAGGACACTCTTCTTGGCGTTTAGTCTTAACCCCAATGTTTTCATGTGCGTGAGAACGACATCTCGATGTCGAGCCGCTAAACTCTCTGACTCTGCTAGGATCAGCCAGTCGTCGATGTAGTTTAGTATGCGAATGCCCTGGAGACAAAGAGGGACCAGGGCAGCATCCACACACTTCGTAAACGTACGGGGTGAGAGTGCTAGGCCGAAGGGAAGAACCCGATACTGGTAAGCTTCGCCCCTGAAAGCGAACCTCAGGAACTTCCGGTGCTGAGGAAGGATGGAGACATGGAAGTAAGCGTCTTTCAGATCTATCGTCACAAACCAGTCCTCGGACCTGATTTGTGACACTGCTTGCTTGACAGTAAGCATCTTGAACTTCAACCTCATTACTGAGCGATTGAGACGACGAAGATCTATAATGGGACGCAGCCCTCCATCCTTTTTTGGAACTATGAAGTAGCGGCTGTAGAACCCGGACTCCCTGTCGTGTGGAGGGACCACCTCGATGGCCTCCTTCCTCAGAAGGGTCTCTACTTCTTGTTCCATGACCAGAGCCTGCTCGGGGCCCACCAGAGTGGGAAAGACCCCGTCGAAGGGCGGCGGCGGGGCGCCAAACTGAATGGAGTAACCTTTTTCTACAGTGCGCAGGACCCATGCAGACACATTTGGCAGTAGCTTCCACGCTGCTAAATAGTCAACTAAGGGGACCAGCCGCTCGAGGCTGGCCTCTGGTGTTGACTGAACTGCTAGCTCGGAGACCTGTAATGGCGAACCGGCAGGAGACTGCCGAACTAACTGTTTTAGAGACCCCTGAGGGGGTGACGAGTGCCCCGGTTCCGCTACGTCCTCGGGCGGAGAGATCCGGGACAAGCGCTCGCCGGAGGCTGCTGCGCCCTGTAACTCTGGCAGGGGTGGCAGACTGACCTCCCGAGGGCACCGAGTAGCGACACTCAATTTTTGTACCTCACGGTACGAGGAGCTGATACACGGTTGTTGCTGGGCGTGAGCAGCCGCAGAAGCTAGAGAGTGGCGAGGCAGGAACCGCTGGAACGCTGCCACCTGCTTGCGAGCCTCTTGGTACCTGCTGACGACAGAGTCTACTGCGTCGCCAAACAGGCCAGAAGGCTCAAGCGGGGCGTCCAGAAGGAAGACCCTGTCCTTTTCTTTCATATCAGACAGGGTCAACCACAAGTGTCTCTCCGCCGCCACCATGGCTGCCATAGACCGCCCTACTGCCCGGGCGGTCTCTTTGGTGGCGCGGAAAGCTAAATCAGCGGTCCTGCGGAGTTCTTCCAGATCTACTTTCTCGCCCTCTGCTAGCCCTTTCAGCAGGTTGGCTTGATATGCCTGGAGCACAGACATGGTGTGAAGACATGCTCCAGCCTGACCTGCTGCCGTGTACCTCTTACCCACCAGCGCTGATGTAGTGCGAAGCGGCTTGGAGGGTAAGGTAGGAGCCTTCAAGGACGATGCCGCGCCAGGGGACAGATAGCTGGCCAACGTCTGTTCCACCCGGGGCATCGCCTTGTAGGCTCGCTCATCGAGCCCCGCCACGTTCCCATGCCCGTCCCTTGGGAGGAAGCAGCCGCAGTGCGGGCTTCCGAACCCTTGGAACGGGCAACGGATCTGCCGAGTAAGGAAGGAGATAGGGGGTCACCCGTCTCCATTCCCTCCAACAGATCCATTTGCGAACCCCAAGAGTGTAGCACCCGCTCCGCCTCGGCGGAAGTGGGAGCAGCACCCTGGGGAACGCTGGTTAAGGCTCCCTCCTCAGAGAGAGCCTTCCGGGAGCGGAGCGTGCGCAAAGGAAGGAGCTCACAATGCGGGCAGTCAGCCCCATCGAGGGCTGACGCAGCGTGCTCCGCTCCCAAGCAGACCACGCATATGCTGTGTGTATCCCCGCTAGTAATGTAGCGTTTGCAGGGAGGAACACACAGCTTGTAACGTGATCCGCTTTGACCACTCTTTTTTTGCTACTTCTTTACCAGACATCACCCTCAAAAAAAAGTTGTGCTAACTTGCACTAAAAAGCAGGTTGAACAGACAAATATAGAGCGCTCCGCTGAAAGACAGAAGCTGACGCCGGCTCCGTCGCACGTGCTTTTATGCTTCCTGGTCGATGACGTCACCCACCCGTGATGTTCCGCCTTTCGATTGGCCAGATTACACATGTGTTCAGAGCGTGGTTCCGCCAAAGGCGTTCCCCTAGCGTTTTCGGATGCAGCTCGAGTTCCTGAAGGGGAACTATTTTTATGTCCACATCATTTTACAACGATGTTCTATTTATTATACTGTAAGTGTGCACTGTAGTTTTGTTGTCTGCTGATCTTTAAAATCGAGTGGATTTAGCAGCTGGAGAAAAAAAATCATTCTGACACTGATTCCAAAGATATTGTTCTTTTGTGTCATTATAGTTTTGATGTGGAGTTATTCTCTCAGTTGTCATTATATTATATAGTATAGTATATTATTATAATTAATTAATTGACAATAGCAAAATGACAATTATTGTTACTGAATGAATGTTTATGCATAATTTTCTGTTCGAGCAGGGTAGAGTGGAGTGTGTGTCTCTTGACAGTGAGCAAAAAGGTTTATTTGGAGAGACCACCTGCCACATCAGCAAACCCATCCTCAAGGGAAACTCTAAGGTGAGGTCACTTTTAAAACTGCCCTGTGCCTTTTCTTCTTTTTTAAGACTCCTCATTTTCTCTGCATCCACTTCTAGGCTGTGTTTCATATTACATACAGCATTAACAAAGAAAGCACCTTTGATCAAAAAGTCACATTTACTGCTAGAATCAACAGGTATGACCTATCTACATCGTTCAACCATGAGCTGTTGAGTAGCTGTTTACATATGAGAAACTGATCAGTGGAAATACTACTACTAAACAAAACCCTCCATTACTTACAGTGGGAATGATCAACACTCTCATACCAGTGAATTTTTCAGAGAGAAAAGCATTGGTGTAAAATATGCCATCTATATTGCCTTAATAAGGTTAGTGCTCTGGTCTTTTCTCAGCTAAATTTGTTTCAGTGCCCAGATTTTGCAAAGGATGTTACGTTTCCACTTGATGTTGAAAGTTAAATCTGTGATTCTAAAGCAAAACCAATTGAAATTTAATGTTTAATTTAGATGGTTATATTTTGTTTGACATGAAACTTAAAAATAAATATTATGTTATACAGTAGTTAATAAGATAATTGGCCAAGCTAAATATTCTTTAAACTAATAAATCTCATTGGACAACTTGTGAATTAATGTAAATAAATCCAAAATTTATTTTTGCATTTTTGAACAATTATTTTAAAGATGCATTTACAGAAATAACTTGCAGTTCTGTGATCTTCATAATATGTTTCATACTATTTCTATTTTATTGCATGGTTTACCAAATAAATGCAGCCTTAAGAAAGGTGTTTTCAAAAAAAAGAGAGAGAAAAAGAGAAACTTAAGGATTCCAAACTTTTGACCAGTACACACAAAATGTTAAATAACTGTCTGACACATTTTCCCTTTTATTTTAAATAAGACATGAAGATTCAACCCTCCACATTAATTTTACTGCACAGAAAAATGAAACTGATAAACCAGTCAAACAGATACTAAAGGTACTGAAATTAAATTCACACACTTTCATGAACACAAAATTTAATTGATTAAACATTATCTCATCCAAAATTAGAGTTCAATGTCTCTTCATGGCAATATGGTCTCTTTCAGGTTGAAAATGACTTTAGAGAGCTAAGTTTCAAAGTTTTCATCAGAGTACCAGTGGTGTTGGGAGATAAATCAATCTGGACTAATAAAAACATACAGGTAAGCATTATTGTGTTAAAAAAAAAGCCCATATTGATTTACAGTCATCAAAATAAAAACAACCACACACTAGTATATGTGTTCTTAGATTCCAGGCTGTGTGAAACAGAGGGATTTGCGGCCTGCCATAACTAATTTTGTCGAAGTAATTAAAAGGGATCGTATGGTGGTGAGTGATTTTTATTTTCATTCCCTGATTTAACATTAACAATATAAATAAAATATAATGTTTTATCTTCTATGCACATTGAACCTATTGCTCCGTCTCTCTGGATGTGTATGTGTGTCAGAACTGCTCTGTGGCGGCGTGTGCCGAATTCAGCTGTGACGACACTCTCACAAAGAATGAAAGGAAATTTTATAATATAACTGGCAATGTGAGCTCTGGATGGATTGAGCAGGTTTGTGACTTTTAAAGCAAATTCATTTCACAAAACAGACCATATATTCATATTTTTTGGCCTCATTTCTTGATCTGTCTCTCTTAGACTGGACTCAGAGCTGCTGTTTTTCAGCTGGTCAGTTCAGCATCTCTGGATTATGACAAGAGCAAATATGTTTTCTTTTCTTCTGACTCTCAACAAACTGCACCGTCTGTTCAGGTACTGCATTTTCTTTACAAATTAGCCAGAAATGTTATAACATCTAAATAAAATTCCATGTATACATGTAATTCATGTATACCTATACAACCACAATGTAACCCATATTGATATTATATTTATATGGGAAGGTGGATTGTCAGAGGTAATGTATTAATGTACAGTATGTGTGTAAGTAGATTAATACTCAAGTGGAGGTGTATGAGGAGGTGAATCTGACTAAAGAGATCGCTGGAGGTGTAATAGGAGGACTGCTGCTACTGGCTCTCATCACAGCAGCCCTATATAAGGTGTGTATACTGGATGTTCAGTTTCAAACCTTTAATTTAAAGCGGTCTACATATCTTGAGTTTCTTTTTTCAGTATTGTAATGCATATGCTTTGTTTTCTTTCAGGCTGGTTTCTTCAAAAGCCAGTACAAGCAGCTGCTAGAGAATGCAGAACAAAGCCCTGAAGAGGGGCCAATCACACAACAGACAAATAAAGAAAAATAACCAACCCCTTTAGATTAGCCACAATAGTGGTGTTTTAAAGATTCAATTGTGGCTTTACATGCAAGTGAAACTGCCTTCCAGAACCAACTTTATCAATAAGTTATACTGCTTGTATATTAATCATAAGCTTTCCATTAACAAACTCTGTAATGCCATAATTAAATAAAAGGACCTGCTGCATAGTTAAAAGTACTGATGATTTAAATGGAGGAGAAACAACTACAACCACTGGCACTTCAAGTTCTGTTATGACTAAAACAGGGAAGTTTGCATTGTGTAATTTCAGTGCACTTAGCAAACAAAACAGCAAAAATAAAGAGTAGTTTATGACCAATGAAAACTTTATAATCATCTGCAGGTTAAGTTTGTGCTTGACTGGTTTGAGTGTAAAAAAAAAAACATATATTAAGGGTGCACTTTTCATACTTTTAACGACTATTAGAACATCTAATTCTGATAACACCAGGAAATGTGAGTAGAACTATTTGATATGAGAAGTGAAAGCAGTGCATGTCAGCGAATTCACTCAAAACACAGACAACATGCATTGGACTAATGAGGAAATCATGTTCTAATCATGTTCTAACAGATAAATGTAATTAGACTTGTGGAACTTATGCCAACTTGTGGAATTAATGTTTTTTTTGCCACAGAATTTAAAATAATGTATTGTCTATAAACCTATTATAAGTAGGGATGTGACGAGATCTCGTGGCCCAGATCTCGCGAGATCTCGTGACATCCTCGCAAAACATTGAGCAGTGATTACATTAGAGCTGCAGGATTAAAATACGAAAGTATCTTAACACTTGTATGTATTGTAACGCTTATCCTCTTCCGCCAGGAGGTGGCATAAACTGCCTGTTTAAAAAAAGTATGTCATTGAATCATTCATTCAGGAGATTTCAATAGTCAAGTCTTAATGATGTGAGACACTGACTCCTTCATTGAATGTTTTTTTTTTGTTTGTTTGTTTGTTGTTTTAAAAGACTTAAGCAATGAACAGTTTGTCAGAACCACTAGTAAATTATGTTATTTTGTTTAGTTTTCTCATCTTTTTTCTCCAGAATCGTGAGAGAATCATGGTCTCCAATTTATTAAAAACAACTGGGATTCTCAATTTATCCAGAATCGTGAAGCTCTTGTTTAAATGTTGTTTTTACTGCATATAATTCATTAAAATGGAATTTTAATTTCATGAAGTTCAAAATGCACCTACATTTTTTTGCATTTTGTCTTTTTCAGTTGAATAAAAGACTATTATACCTATATATTTCATCAGTGAGGATTTCTTAAGAAAAGTTTAAAAATCTCGTCTCGTGTCGTTCTAGTGAACCCAGTCTCGTATCTCGTCTTGTGGGATAAGTGTCTCGTCACACCCCTAATTATAGGCATTACATCACCACAACAATGCATTTATGATGTAATGATATTTTTAGTGTATTACATATCCTTTATACATATAAGTTAATATGTTTGTACATATCATTTAAAAAGTGTATTACAAAAGTATTTATTATTTATTCCTTTTATTTATTATTAAACTGAATTAAACGGTATAAAGATATACAAAACAAAAACAGAGGAAATAAAAGTGTTGCTATATGAATAGTGAGTAAAATGATTCGTAAAACAAAATGCAACTGTTTCTTCACAAATGATTTAACAAACAATTTATCTGTAGACAAGGTAATTGGAAATAAAAGGTAAATAATAAGTTATCATTCTTCAGTATACAGTCATGTGAAAAAATTAGGACATTCAACTGAATTCCATGGTTTTCATGTCAGGACATCATTAAAAACCACCACCACCACAACAGTAAAATTATGATGTAGTTATATTTAAATAGTGTATTACATATCATTTATGTACATAATTAAAAAATGTATTACAAAACTATATAATATTTAAATTAAAGGGTGTAAAGATATACAAAACATCAACATAACAGGAAATAAAATAGAAAAAAAATGACAAATTATAAAGTCAGTAAAATAATTATGCATCCATTTCTTCACAAATGATTTGACAAACTATATATCTGCTGACAAAGTCATTAGAAATAAAAGATAAATAATAAATTATCATTCTCCAGTATATAAAAATTGATGTGATGCAGAGTATGAAATGAATTATTATTTAGAGCTATTTAAACATAGGTGAAAAAATAAAATTGCTAATCAATTGGTAGTGCACATGCACTATCATTTAAAAGTTTGGAATCAATAAAATGTAAATGTTTTTGAAATAAGGATGCCTTTATCTGCATTTAAAAATTCTTACTGAATGTGTATCTTTACATATAAAATAAAGAAAGTATTGGAAGAAGCAACAGAAGATAAGATGGCAAAGAATATTGTGGAGGAGATGTTGCAAAAGACGAAATTTTTGATTCTGTATCTATGGATGAGAATGATACAAGAGGAAGTCCTGGACAGCTATAACTGTAGTCAGGATCGGCTCCAGCAGGGGTAAACTGCACAAAACCTGGAGGATCGCTGCACACAAAGGAGCTGATCCATTCCTGATAGCGTGATACTCTGGTGTACACACCAGGAAGTTCAGGTCGGGCACAGTCAGTCCCAAAGCTAACAATACCAGATTGAACCCATACAGAGCTCTGTCTGCTCACCATCGGTCTTCCTGAATCCCCCTGAAAATACACATCAGTAAAATAAATGGGTGTCAGTAAGTTAATTGTTTTTTTCCCAGGAAATGAATACTTCCATTCAGCAAGGATGCACTACACTGATCAAAAGTAATAGTTTTTATAATGTTACAAAAGATTCAAATTAAAACTGTTCTTTTAAACTTTCAATTCAAAGAATCCTAAGAAAAGAGTACGAAAAGTATGAAGCAAAAAAAAATGGTTTCAACATAATAAGAAATGTTTCTTGAGCAGCAAATCAGCATACTCTGAGGGATCATGTGGCAAAAAGACTAGAGTAATGATGCTGAAAATTCAGTTTTGGAATAATTTACATTTTAAAATATGGTAAAATAGAAAACAATTATTGCAAATTGCAATAATATTTTACAATATTACTGTTTTTACTGTATTTTTAATCAAATAAATCTAGCTTTGCTAGATGAGAGACTTATTTTATATCGTCCCTAAATGTTCGAATGGTAGTGTATGTTGACTATACTGTATCATAATAAAATATACACATTTGCAAATATGTTATTCAAAGCAAACCATTGTGCAGACATGGCAATTTGGAAATGTGAGGAAAATAATAACGGTGCATAGATGTTATGTTTTGTCCATCAAGAACTATCAAATACAAGTTACTTAGAAATATCTTGTTACCAAGTGCCTCAAAAAGTTTGCGAATATTTTTCAAAGTTTAGACATTAACCTCCCATATTTTGTCAAACCTAGTAATTTATTCTTCATCTGAAGCACTCATCTTTATCCTGTAAAAACAAGTCTGAGCTAAACAGAGCGTTTTTGTACCTGACATGAGTCCTTGCCTCCTTCCAGTAGACCAGCACAGATCATGTTGTCTGTTATATTTCCAACTCCATAGAGACAGTTGCACTGTCTGTTACCAATAATAGGAACATAAACTTCCTGTAGAACATTAGGGGATGGAAGAGCCACTGTAGGAAAAACACGAGATGTTATTTACTCTGCATAGTCACTGACTATCCTGTTTTGAATGGTATTGTAAAAGGTGTTTCATGCTGATTGTAATGTGAAATAAGAATGATTTTTTACCTCCTTCACCATTGTCACCCCACCCAGTGATCCAGCTGTCTGTGCCTCTGTTGAACACACTGTTATGAGCTGCTAGACACACAGGTCTGATGTAGTCATTGAAGGTGACGGGTGATCTCAAGCTGAGAAGGGCGATATTGTTGTCATTTGTTAAATGGTTGTAACTGGGATGTTTGATGATTAACCTCACATATCTGAATACTTCATTGGGGTTGAAGCCTTCCTGGGTCTGTTGCCCCAAAACCACGGTGTAAAAAGAGGGGGGGATCCCTGAGGAAGACAAATAAATAAATACCAAAAAAGAAAAAACAAAAAAAAACAAACAAAAAAAAACTAATAGTAAGAAACTAAAAGGCTAAATATATAATAGCAGTTTTTTTTTCTTTTTTTTTTAATAAAACAGATGATTAAAATAAAATATTTAAAAATCTAAAATGTTTCATATTTGCTACACTAGTCTTTATGGCCTATATACAGTAGGATAGTGAGAAAATGGAGCTTAAACTCAAGGAGAAAAAAAAAAATCCACATCAATTATATTCAGAGCCCCAAAGCACACTTCGGAAATAGCACGACTGCCCTTTGCTGAGAAGAGAACAATTGTTTTGCACAAAACAGCCACTGAAGCACATAACAAATATTCCAAATGCAAGAAAAGAAAGAGCTAGCATGAACTTCTTAATTACTTTTGAAGAAAAAGATATCTGAACAGAAGGACTGTAGTACTGTAAAAAAATCATTTCAACTCATACGTTAAAACAACTTAAATTGACTTAACTTAAAAATTTTAAGGCAGCTGCTGAACTTAAATTTTTAAGTTGAAACTGGTGAAAACTTTTTACAGAGTAGACTGTCCACAACAGGTCTTTAAGAAAAGTTTTAATCATGTTGACAATTTAGAGTAATTTGGGTATCAAATACGATACAATAGGCTTTTAGTGTTAATCAATTCCTCCAAAAAAATTGGAAACTACTTAAAACATTTGTTGTCATGGGTAGGTGGCTGTAATGAAGTGTACGACAAAGGAGATAATCAATCTTTTAATCTAATAATAAACGCAATAAACAATAACGAGGAGTGATGTGACATTTGAACCGAGGCATTGTAGCTTGTGTTGAGAATAAGTTGGCATGCCAGATGAAAACTCGATTCGAGGCTTGTGTTGTTAATGTAGAAATCACATGACCAGTGACAAACAAAGCCTCACTTTCTGTCCAATCACGTGCGCGTTTCACTTTGTGTTGTTTGATTCTATATTCAACCCCCCCAGATCTATCTTTATGAGTTTTCATTAAGACCTATTTAATTACACTTTTAAACACAAGAGTCGTATAAGTAATATAAAAAAAAAAAAAAAAATTATTTCAGGAAAATAAAATGTTGCAATTCATATATGTGTACATTATTCTTCTATTACATCATATTGATATTCATACTGGCATTAAATGCCACAGTTTAATGGGCAGGCCTAAATAAATTTATCACAGAAAGAAATTCAACACACACTCTTTTATTTTTGCACGTAATACTGTCTACAGCTGAGGTCTTCAACCCTGTTCCCAGGGACCCACTGTCCTGAAGACTTTAGCTACAACCCTAATCAAACTGAACCCATCTGAAGTGGCCGAATTAAGTAAACTCCTCAAGACTGCTTGAAAATTGCAAGCAGGTGTGTTGAAGCAGGTTGGAAATAAACTTTGCAGGAGAGTGGGTCCTTAGGAGCAGGGTTGAAGACCTCTGATCTACAGTACATGGCAGGGGTGTCAAACTCCAAATGAAATTGAGTTTACCCATTAAAGCAGTGGGCAGCAGACAGCACCCACTCTTTGTTGATGAGAGAACCTCCACAGATGTGTCTGCTTAACCGAAGAACACTAGCCTGCCAGGGCCAGCGTCCAGCTGAACCATTCTGACCTCCTACTATCCCGCTGCTGGTGGTAACTTGGGTTATTCCACACATCAGAGCACTAGAAACATCATCTGAGGAAGCTAATGCAAAAGAAACAAAAGTGTTCCTCAAGATCTTCTCAAGCAGTACTGTTGCAGACGCATACACTTTTAGAGCTTTGTACTGTTGTTTTCAAGTGGCTAAGAAAAGCCATATTCACATACAGAAAGTCTAAAATGTGTGTGTATGTGTATGTGTGTAGTTACTGATAAGTCAATATTTTAAAAATGTTGGATGTAGGCACGTGCACAGGTAGGGCTCAACCTGTGCAGAGCACATGCCCTTTTTTCCCTTACACTCAAGTGGCCTTTTTTTGGTGGTGGTGTTTTTTTCTTCTTCAATAAATCAATGTCTGTTGGTCACCCTTTACATTTGTCTGCCTGTTTCACAAATATTTAGCCAGTGAAATTAAAACGAGCTTGTGACTAAATCTTGTTGGATCAGCTCAAACTGTCAGTCAAACCTCATACAACTCCACCCCCTCTGTCTTGACGGAATGAAGTTGCAAGGGTAAATAAAGATCTTGTTGTTTGAATAGGTACAGCGATTTCTTTGCGCAAGAAACACTATGTCTATAAAGGCTTATATTTTATAAGAGAGAGAGATAGAGGGCTAGCATTTGCCATCTAGTCTATACAATAGCCAATACACTTAAATAGCCTGTGCATACAGTAGCATTTAATTTCAAAATGAGATGTTTGGCCAAATGTATTTTACAACAGAAAAAAACTGAGCGCCCATATAGCTACAACAAACTTTGTAACCTGTTGATGCTGCCATTTTAAAGATGGATAAAATTTGCTTTACCTTCCCAATTTACTCTTCTCAGTGACTCACATAAACATTTTAACCAAATAATACAAATCAGCTTGTAACATATAGAATAGTTAAAAATATATATATTTATCGTCAAACTATATTACTACTATTATTATTAATAATAGTGAATAAATCTAAAGCTGTTGAGACTATTATTTTGTGTTAATTTGTTATTAAGATGTGTTTGGGTGGGGGGGTACACTGTAAAAAAACAATTTGTTGAGTCAGCTTAAAATAATTTGTGACCTGGCTGCCTTAAAATTTTAAATTCAGTCAACTCAAAAAAAAAAAAAAAAAGTTTATTCAACTTGACATGTTAAATTATACTAAGTGACAGCTTAGATATTTGAGTTGAATCAACATAAAATTTTAAGACAGCTGGGTTACTTACCCATCTGTTAAGTTTAGCAAACACAATTATCTAAGTTGTTACTTAGTACAACTTAACATTTCAAGTTGACTAAACTTATTTTAGTTGACCGAACTTAAAATTTTTAGGGCAGTGGGGTAACAAATTATTTTAAGCTGACTCAACAAATTGTGTTTATTTTTTATAGTGTATGGGGGTGCCCTTTTTCAGTTTCAGCACATGCCCCTCAAAAGGTTTGTGTACGGCCCTGGTTGGATGGAAAAACCCACCCACGAAGACTCATTAGTTCTGCATGAATCATGTAAATTCAAAAGATTCAAAACAGCAAATCTCACCAAAAAGTGCAGAGTTTTCAGCTGATATGTTTCACTTACAATTATCATAACCTTATTAAAGGCAAAAATCTACTTTTGTTGTTGATGTTGTTTTGGAAGAGTCATTCAAAATTCAACTGACTCAAATACCTCAGGCGACACAAGCTAGTTTGAATCTACATTCTGCTACAGACGTATTATTTGCACAATGATTTCACCCAAAACAGAGATATCAATTATTTTACTGTATTTGTTATTTATACTTAACTATCAAATTGGCAATTTCATATTAATGTACCTTGGGGATTGGTTTTGGTACAGAATCCTGCAAAACAAAACAGAGGCAAATGTTTACATATGTACCTAAACTGCTTACATCTCTGTTACACACAATATTTAAATAATTAAAAACATTTAGATATGTTTTGAAATTAAAATGCTAAAATTAGATATCTGAAATTGCCCTAAACAACACATTTCATGAATACAAATATATACCATGGCTTTCTGATGAATTGTCAACGCGAAATACCCATCTACCCATGACATTGACGTTGCTTGTGTATGACAGATGTGCGATGTCAGAAACAGGAATTGAAAAGGAATTAGTAGAGTTAATCGCGTCAAAGCCAGACTGTTAGTGAAGAAAACAAAGAAGTAAAAAAAAATCACATTAAATCCACAACAAATTCATACTGCTAAAGACTGTAAACTGAAGTAATGCAATATTTTGGCACATTTTCCACAATGCTTTACCTCTACAGCATATGGAGGCTGGACAATATGATCATAATGTATGAGTGTAAATGATAAGTTTTTGCCAGACACCAAAACCACTTGAAAGGTCAATTCCTGGAAGAGAGCGGAAAATCTATGGAGTCAATTTTGTGCCAATATTCACCAAACAAATCCAGCATTTTGTAAATAAACACAATCTGCTATGCAAAGAAAAACTTGACTTTCAAACAAACACAAAGTGATTTGCAAATACAAAACTCTATCTGAGAGAAAATGCAGTGGTATGGAGAAATATATGTATTGTGTGTTACAACTGTGAGACTCATTTGCCTTTTTATGAGGAAACTTGACTTGATTTTCAGCTGGCTTGATGTGTGCAGGCAGATTTTCTCATAAATGCAACTGAGCAACTTCCTTTTCCAAAAACAGCAGATGGCGCTGTCATTTTATTTACACTAGTCTCCTGAGACCTGAAACACCTGTTTACCTTTTCAGGGAATACAGCAGACCAACATGAGTGGGGAACAGGTGAGTTTCTGTCTTACTATGTCTATAATTAACCATTTAGATGTTTTCAAAAAGCGACCCTATACTACAATGTCAGTGAAATTCGCAATAAGTGCTGTAAAGTTGTTAACATGATTAACATGTAATATTAAAAGGCAAATGTATTATGGAGAGCAACAATATTGTGTACCAATAATGAAAGCTTAGACAATTTAATTTTGTATCAGATATGGTAATATTACCATAGAGAAAATTTATTATTAATAAAAAACTGAAAACAAATTGCATTATTTAGTACAATATCTAAAACATTTTAAACATTGTAACACTGTGCAATCATTTGTGTCTACAATAATTATGTTTTTTTTTTTTTGTTTTTTTTAACTAAGCAAAATGATGAATATTTCTCTTCTGGAGTCACTCTTGTCCTGTGAATTGGGGAGAAGGATCAAGTTCATGCTGATATAATACTAAGTTGAAAACCGTGATTGAAGACCACGCCAGCACGTTTTGTCACGCTTTCTTGACGACCACGAAAAGAACTAAAATATGAGCATGGCATCATTAGAAACTGCAAAGGGTCTACCTTTATTTGTATATAGTCTGTTCCCTACCTGTTCCCCACTCATGTTTTTCTCCCTGAAAAGGTAAATGGGTGTTTCAGGTCTCAGGAGACTAGTGTAAATTGACCGACAGCACCATCTGCTGTTTTTAGAAAAGGAAGTTGCTCAGTTGCATTTGTCAGAAAATCTCCCTGCACACATTTCAAGCCAAAAATCAAGAAAATCAAGCCAAGTTTCCTCATAAAAAGGAAAAGAAGTCTCACAGGTTGTAACACACAATACATATATTTCACCATACCACTGCACTTTCTCTCAGTTTTGTATTTGCAAATCACTTTATTTGTTTGAAAGTGGAGTTTTTCTTTGCAAAGCAGATTGTGTTTATTTGCAAAATGCTGGATTTGTTTGATGAACATTGGCACAAAATTCACTCCATAAAATTCTTCATTAATACAAGCATAATTCTGGATATTCCATTAATTTCAGCTCACTGAAAATAAATGAATTAAAATGCATGCTAACTTACTGACTTTTTGTTTCCAAAGTACGGTACTTTATCCCATGTAACAACAAAAACCCAAGAGGCGGAGAAGTTTGAGTTGGGAAAATACTTATTTATCTCTCTTGAAGCCCGATTCAAGAGATGAGCATCTGTTACTTGTCGGTAGGAGATGGTTCCTTTCTCAGTATTATCAATGTCTGTCCACAGTGGAGCAATGATGTCTATGGATGAGTATGCAGGAAAATAATGGGGATACCACTGGTAAAATGGTCCATCAAAGGTCAGGTCTCCATTATTATTCACCTGTAGGATCAAAACCAGTTATCTGGATTTTTAAGTAACATCATCTATGTAGAATATATATTAATGACTATTGTGAATATCACAATGTTTCTTACAAATATTTTGTCATATACATGGCCAAAGTACACAAATGGCTGCAGCAGAGGAATCAGTGGAGAACTTCCATCATCCAACTGCGGGCTCATCTCATCCTCAACATCTCCATATGGGTAGAATATTCCTAATATTCACAATAATATTATTGAGTGTTTTTCTTTCAAGGCTATTTATCAAATATTGTGATATTCTCCATATTAAGCAGAGAAGTTACCCTCCTCGGGTCCACCATCAACCCGAAATACCCAGCGTCCCGGTACATTGACATTGCTGGAGTTGAACAGTTTATTTTCATCAGGCACAGGGACTGAAAAGTAATTTGCTGAGTTTATTGTATCATAGCCAGCCTGCGAGTAAATAAAAGAAAAATGTATTTAATAAATTAAATGACCAGGTAATATAATCTTTCGAATATTTTTTTTCTTTACTAATACAATGACATTTTACTAATACAATGACATTTAGGGTCCCATTAATATAACCAGACATTCAAAGTTTTGTACCAATATTTTTATTCTACCCTACCTGAAAACTTTGATCCGTTGAGGAGATATTTCCATAGTTCATTATGATAAAGGAAAGAGTTCTGCAAATGATTAGAACGACTTGGAAGGAGGATTCCTAGGAAAAGTCCAGTAAAAACATTAGGGTTCAATGAGTTATAAGCAAAGTCTATAAACAAAACTCATTTAAACTAAATGTATAGGGGCTTTTGCACTGGGTATAGGAATTTAGTTATAGAAACTAGCCACAAGGGTCCCCACAGCATTAAATTTTCCTGTTTGCATTTGCACCACCAGTAGGAACTCTAATGTTGGAACCAGCTTCCAGAAAAGATCAGATGTTGTTTAAAATCCAGACATAAAACAGTTGTGCATTTACTGAACGAGCACTGTGCTATGTCCCAATGATTGCACTGTATTTTATGTATCCTGATTTATTTTATTATTAACTGTTTTAATTAATTTAAAATTTTAAAGGGGTCATCGGATGCAAGTTCACTTTTACATGTTACTTAAACATTAATGTGTGCTGACAGTGTATGTACAAATCTACCCTATAATGATAAAAATCCATGCAGCGGTTTTTAATTAATCTGTAAAAATAATATTCCCTTTTTGAAATCAAGCCATTCTCAGATGCCTATTGGTGTGGTGTGATAGTTGACTGACATGAGCATCTTACCTCAGACCCGCCTAAATCAGCTGTAACAGTCCGACCTCCATTGTTTCAATGCAGGAGCAGGGATGTAAATTAGACAAGAATATCTCCGATTGAGTGATTGAAGTGTTGTTGCTGGATGTAATAATGAACATAGTGGTCATCATTTACTACTGATATCTGAGCCGCTAAAGATGCAGTGGATTACGTTTGTTTGTAAAGGGAATACACCTTCCGATCTACATATATCCGTCTATGTTCGCGTGAATCAATCGTGCTAGTTAGCAAGTTTAGCGGCTAAACGCGGCTAAAGTAAACAGGCTCGTCACTCCACAAAGAGAAGAGTGGGGTGGGGCAAGCAGAGCTCATTAACATTTAAAGCAACCTCGACCAGAATAGGATGATTTTTGCAGAGCTGATTTTGGCAAGGTAAAAAAGGTGTTATTTACATTACCACTGAGAAATTTTAACCAAAGCATGTTATAGACTTGTCATTAAGACCCTAAAATGGAAAATTGGCATCCGATGACCCCTTTAATAACTAAAATGTATTCTTTGCTTTTATTGCTGTGATTATTTTATTTTATTTTATTATTTCTTTTTTTGTGTGTGTGTGTAAGGCACTTACATAATTTTGAATGAAATGTGCTTTAATCTTGCCTTGCCTATAGGGCAGCAACGTCATTTAACTGTGGCATGTAGCATCATCAACAACTGGTAGATGGACAATTGAGAATTGCCTGGATTTCGGCATCAATCCATCTATTGCTGTTTTTCGTGTTTGTGGAGTTTGCTTGTGTGTGTTTACATGGTTTCACATGACTTTGCCCTACCCTAGTTTAGTCCTCCAAAAGACGTTCCTATAGCAGAAATCATTCCCCGTTTCTGGGGTGCAAACACCTCAATAGTAATAGGAACTATGAAAACGTTCCTTTAATGCAAAAGTTTCATATTGTCAAGAATTTAAAACTCAGTTTCAATTTCTGCTGAGATTTACACTAAACTTACAAACAGGAAGATTAACGCAACCATTCAATCTACATACCGTTGTGGGGCTGTTCAAGTAGGGAACTCTATTCCAAGTAGCGATGAAGACTGTGTGTACTGAAAACCCATAAAGAGGAAAATACTGATTGACATCATTTGTCGCCTGGTCCAAAATACGGCCACGAGTTACAACGCGATAGGAGATGCTTCCTCTGACACCACAGTCAAACTTTGCCCAGAGTGGAGCTATAATGTCTCTAGCAGAGTTGGCAGGGAAAGCCTTGGGGAGTCCTTCATAAAACGGTTCAAACGTCAAAAGTCCATTATTGTTGACCTATAGTAAAGATTTGAACATTTAACTGAGGCAACATAACTTGTAATACATCAGTGTCTTTCAAATGTAGGGTTAAGCATGACATCTCACATATATGTTGTGATATTTACGTCCAAAGTACAAGAAAGGATATTCCAAGTGCAGAGCTGGCGAGCTTGCATTACTTTGACAGGGATGCTGAGAGTCCTGATAGCCAGTTGGATAAAACAGACCTGAAAAAAAACCATGTAATTTCATGTTATGGCCTTAATGGTACAGTACATACCAATATTAAAAGTTAATTAAATTGGGCGAAGAAAAAAAAGGTTGGGATGCACTACCACGTTTGATTGGCAAAATATGAAAAGCCCAACGGCCCGTAACATTGACATTTGTGGACTGGGTCAGGCTAGCGACGTTAGACACAGGAATTGTATAATAACTAGTTGAATCATCAGTGTCATATCCTGCCTAAACAATGAAACATACAAAGATGTTCATTACTGGTCTGTGGATAAGAGGAATTAAAATTCTACAAAGAAAAAAATGTCACTTTAATGTTATAACAATTTGACTAAAACACGTGGTGTTGAAAATCTTTCTCACCAGTGCAATCTCTTTAGTTTGGGGAATGCCGCCGTAATTAAATACAATAAATGACAAACCAGAACCGGAGATCAGCAGTACTTGAAAAGAGGAATTCTGCGGAAGAAAAACAACACAATATCAATTTATCACACAGTCACAATACAAGTGAAAAAAAAAGAATAAATAAATAAGGAAACAAATCTTACCTGAGCTGAAGTGTTGGAATATGTCACATTATCCCAAGTACAAATAAAAACTGAGTCAGCAGTGAAATTTGTATGAGGAAAATATTGACGTATATCATTTGTAACTCGTTGTAGTACTCGAACACCCTTGAATTCTTGAAAGTATAAATCACTGTTGTCAATATCTGTCCATAGTGGAGCAACAATGTCTTCTTTTGCAGGAAGAGTTGGGGGACTTAATGGAAATGATAGCCAGTTGAAAAAAAGAAATCCATTTTTGTGAACCTACAAGGAGGTTTGAAGTAACAGCTATTACATGTTAGCAAATAGTGTTAATGATTAATATAAGTGATAAATTGCTTTAAAAAATGAAGTTGCATTAATGAGTGTCCTTACATAAACAGAGCTGCATCTGAACCCGAAATAAGAAAATGGTGTCTCCAAATAGTGCTCTGAAAATCCATAATACTCCTGAAGGTTTTGTTTTTGCCCATTCCTAAATGGATAGAACAGTCCTGCAAGTATACAAGCTATTTTTCAGCACACTTCTTTTAATGAGTTTAATGAATTGTTCCAAATGTCTTGAACGATAAGCAAACATTGAACGAAATATGCAATAAATGCAATGTATTTTTAATTAATAAATTACTGCACCATTGTTTTCTGATGCTTTGTCAACTCGAAATACCCATCGACCCATCACGTTGACATTGCTTGTGTATGAAAGGTATGTAACATCAGAGACAGGAATTGAAAAGAAATCAGTTGAATCACTTGTGTCATAGCCGGACTGTCAATCAAAAGTATAAGAGGACAAAAAGCTCTGTTAAGATCAAACACAAACATCATAAAGTGATTAATAATATATTTTGATCAGTGAATTTTCCACACTGCTTTACCTCTACATCATATGGAGGTGGGGCAATATGATCATAATGCATGAGTATAAATGACATATTTTTGCCAGACACCAAAACCACTTGAAAAGTTGACTCCTGGAAGATAAAGGGAATAACTTACAGTAATGTCTGTGCAGGAAAGAGTCATATTAGTGAGTCATAAAGAGACTTACTGTCCCTTTGTGTTCATAGTACGGTACTTTATCCCACGTTGCAATGAAAACCCATGAGGCAGAGAAGTTCAAGTTAGGGTAATATTGGTTTATGTCTTTGGATGCCCGATTCAAGAGACGAGAATCTGTTACTTGTCTGTAAGAGATGGTTCCTCTATGTGTAATGTCAATGTCTGTCCATAGTGGAGCAATGATGTCTCTAGACATGCGTGCAGGAAAATAATAGGGATACCACCGGTAAAATGGGTTATTGAATGTCAGATGTCCCTTGTTATTCACCTGTTATGAGACCAAAATAGTGTTAGTTATCTGGATTTTCAAGTAACATGTTTAATGTGGAATAAAAAGCTTCTCAATTCATTTCAATAAAATTTAAATTTAGTGTACAATGTCATAAATGTGACAATGCTTCGTACATGCAGTTGATTATAAATAATCCCAAAGTAGGTAAACGGCTGTGCCAGGGGGATCAGAGGAGAACTTCCCAAATCCTCTGCAGGGTTTTTTGTATCCTCGTCATCATATGGGTAGAAAATTCCTAGAAATGTAAATCATAATATTAAATGGTTGAGTGTTTTTTTTTTTTTTTTAAATAAAAAAAAAAAGACCAACTGCAAAAATCCCTAAAATATTTGTAAAAATGTATCAGGGACACATTACTTGACACTGGTCATGATGATTTTCTTCTGCTTTTGTAAGTTGTAACTGGTCTGATCTGATCAGATGTGATTCTTGTTTTAAAAAGTCTGTATCAAACAGTCAAAATAATTACCCTCTTCAGGCCCACCATCAACACGAAATACCCAGCGTCCTGACACATTGACATTGCTGGAGTTGAAGAGCTTATTTTCATCAGGCACAGGGATTGAAAAATAATTTGTTGAGTTTAATGTGTCATAGCCAGCCTGCAAGTTAAAAAAAAAAAAAAAAAGACAAGAAAGACAAGAAAGAAAACAAAAAAGAACTAATAAATAAATTACATTTATATGAACAGGTAATATGATAATGTTTGGAACATTTTTTTCTTTACTAATTCCACTGAAAGACATTTAGAGTCCCATTATTTTCATCTGAATTTGAAAGTTTTGTAGCAAGATTCTTATTCTGTTCAACCTGAAAGCTTTGATCAGTTGAGGAGATATTTCCATAGTTCATTATGACAAAGGAAAGAGTCCTGAAAATGACTAGAACAACTTGGAAGGAGGATTCCTAGAAAAAAAGACAGTTAAAATAATAAATAAATATTTCAATGAATAACAGCTATAAATAGTAGGGGTGTAACAATACATGTATTCATACCGAACCGTCAAGATACGGGCATCTCGGTTCGGTGCATGAGGCCTTACAACGAATACAGGCAATTCACCCTCAATCCAGAAGGGGGCGCAGTAATGCAACTCTGTTTAATAACCACCGGCAGAAGAACAGCGAATGATTCTGAACGCTTCTCTCACTGACAAAGGAGTATACTTTAAAGGCTTGCGCACTCAACTGTCTGCAAAATGGAGCTTTGTGCTCTTGTATTATATTTCCATATCTGTAATGCATCCAAATGCTAAAGTATTATTTATTATGTAAATTATAGACTTTGTACTTCAGTCACGTTCTAACGGTGACACAGTGAGGCAGGCACGCTGATGTTTGGTTTACTGTGATTTATTGTAATTTGTACTACTGTCTGTTTAAAGTAAATGAAAAGAAACCTTGCATAGTAGATTTTTTTTTTTTCTGTTGTACTGAAACTGTGACCCTCGAACTGAGGTACATACTGAACCGTGATATCTGTGTACCGTTACACCCATAATAAAGAGTCTATAAACAAAACTCACTCAAGCTAAGTCTATGCAATCATTTGAATACATTTGAAATGATCAAGGATGTAAAACTCAGTTTCAATCTCTGTCTAGATATATACTAAACTTAGGTTTAAGAAGATTAACGTAACAATTCAATCTACATACCATCGTGGTGCTGTTTACATAGGGCACCCTATTCCAAGTAGCGATGAAGACTGTATGTATTGGGAACCCAAACTGTGGGAAATATTGTTTGACATCATTTTTTGCCCGGTCCAGAATACGGCCTTGAGTTGCAATGCGATAGGAGATGCTTGCATTGACGCTACAGTCAAACTTTGCCCAGAGTGGAGCTATAATGTCTCTAGTAGAGTTGGCAGGGAAAGCCTTGGGGAGTCCTTCATAAAACGGTTCAAATGTCAGATATCCATTATTGTTGACCTATAGTAAAGATTTGAACAGTTAACTGAAGTAACATGACTTGTAATACAGCAATGTGCTTCAAATGTAATGTTTAATATAATATCTCACATATATGTTGTGGTATTTGCGTCCAAAGTACAAAAAAGGATACTGCAAGTGCAGAGCTGGTGAGCTTGCATCACTTTGACAGAGATCCTGAGAGTCCTGATAGCCAGCTGGATAAAACAGACCTGGGGAAAAAAGAAATGTCATGGCTTTGTCATGCAAATTTACAAGTATAAAAAATTGTTTTTCAGCATATTTATTTTAATTAATTTGTATCTGTCAACATTTCATTACATATCGATTGTCTAATGAACTGTTTCAGATGTCTTGAATGATAAGAAACTTTTAAACAAGATATATATTAAATGCAATGCATTTTTAATTATTAAATTACTGCACCATTGTTTTCTAATTCAAGGTCAACTCGAAATGCCCATCGACCCATGACGTTGACATTGCTTGTGTATGGCAGATATGTAGTGTCAGAGACAGGAATTGAAAAGAAATCAATTGAATCACTTGTGTCATAGCCGGACTGTCAATCAAAATAACAAGACGACAAAAAGTTCCGTTACAGTCAAACACAAATAACATAAAGTGATTACAATAATATATTTTGATCAGTGAATTTTCCACACTGTTTTACCTCTACATCATATGGAGGTGGGGCAATATGATCATAATGCATGAGTATAAATGACATGTTTTTGCCAGACACCAAAACCACTTGAAAAGTTGACATCTGAAAGACAAAGAGAATAACTACATAAACACAAAGAACATGGGATGCTGTTTACTTATCACAATTTTCTGTGCAAGAAACTTCTGTCATATATTTACATTTACATTTGGTTATTTTGCAGACGCTTTTATCCAAAGCGACATACAAGTTGAGGACAATGGAAGCAATTAACATCAACAAAAGAGCAATGATATGTAAGTGCTATGACAAGTCTCAGTTAGCTTAACACAATACACGTAGCAAGGTTTTTATAAGTAAAAAGAAAACAGAATAGAAAAAGAAAACAAGCATTTGTTTTTTTTTTCTTCTTTTTTTAATTATAATAAATACAAAGAACCCAGATAGAAAACATAGAACAAATAAAAAATAGACAAGCTTGATTGTGAGCTTTTTTTTTTTTTTTTTTAAATAGAATTAGAATAGAGAGTTTTAACCGATTCTTGAAGATGGCTAAGGACTCAGCTAGTCGGATTGAGTTGGTAACATTTAAGGTAAAAGTCTGTGAAAGTGATTTTGTGCCTCTTTGGGATGACACAATAATGTGTCATTCACTTGCAGAATGCAAGCTTCTAGAGGGCACATAAGTCTGAAGTAATGAATTTAGATAAAGAGCTGCAGAGCCAGAGGCGGTTTTGTAGGCAAACATTAAGACCCTGGATTTTATGCAGCTATTGGTAGCCAGTGCAAATTGATAAACAGAGGAGTAAGGTGTCATATTAGTTTAGTCTAACCAAAAAGAGACTTACTGTGTGTGTGTCTAGATAGTACGGTACTTTATCCCACGTTGCAATGAAAACCCATGAAGCAGAGAAGTTCAGGTTGGGGTAATATTGGTTTATGTCTCTAGTGGCACGATTCAGGAGATGAGAATCTGTTACTTGTCGGTAAGAGATGGTTCCTTTAAGACTAATGTCAAGGTCTGTCCATAGTGGAGCGATGATGTCTCTAGTCGAGTATGCAGGAAAATTATAGGGATACCACTGGTAAAATGCCTCATTAAAAGTCAAATGCCCCTTGTTATTCACCTATTATGAGACCAAAAAGATCAGTCATCTGTGTTTTTCACTGACACTCTTAATGTAAAATATAAAACTACTATATTTAGTGTACAGTGTCTTAAATGTGACAATGCTGCTTACGTGTAGTTGATCATAAATAATCCCAAAGTAGACAAACGGCTGCGCCAGGGGGATCAGAGGAGAACTTCCCAAATCCTCTGCAGGGTTCTTTGTATCCTCATCACCATATGGGTAGAAAATTCCTATAATAAAGTACTTAAATTAAAATACAATTCCAAACTTTTGAAAATGTTAATGATTACAAAGGTTTTTTTTTGTTTGTTTGTTTGTTTTTTTTCACACACACCCACACCCACATATTAACTTCTTTCATAAATTGCATTCAATGCTTTAAAACGAGACACCAATGTTTCAGGAGTTTAGGGCACAGAATAGGACACATGCGTATTCGCTACCTGTTTTATTTCCTATTTGGGGTTTTGCATATACTTTGTTTTTTTAATATGAATTGTTTTTTTCCAAGGCATTGCTAGATGCCAGTGTTTTCTGTCATAACTATGCAAATATTTGGTTTCAAAACCAGTATCATAGTTATTAAACTATTTCTTGTTATGATTTTAAATCTGTATTTAACCTCAGAATGATAAGACATGTTTAGTCTGAATTTGTGGTGGCTGTGCTTTAAATTAAATTATTACACGGCTCTGTGGAATGCTTGATTCTGATTGGTCAGTCATGACATTTCAAGGTATGTTATTCCCCGATAACAAATGGTAAAAGCTAATAACACAGACTCATCCGGGCAACTTAAGTCGGTGCTATATCCGTGATCATTTTCCTTGGTGGAAGCTTTGCCTTTGGTTAGTTAAAAAAATACATAAATAAATAAATAAAAACTCAATATTATTTCAATATTATGTGTACAATTTCTTAATTCTGCCATCCTGGTATTGTGGAGTCACTCTATTTTATCATACAAGTGCAGCTGCTGCCATTTTGTTTTGTACACTGTAATGGATTATAAGATAAATAACAAACTGTAAGTACTAGCACTTAATTATTTATGTGGTGAAATATTGTGTAATAAAAGTGGTATGTCTGTATAGTTTGAACCTGCTGCTTGCTAGCAACTGATTTCTTCATGGAAGCTTTGCGTTCAAATATTTAAACTCAGATCAGTGTTTCGTGTCTAATTATTTACTTTTGTGGCAAGCAGCTGTGTAATGAGTGGGAGAATGTACATCCAGCAAAATAAAGATGTATATTATGCCTTACTTATTATACTCTTAATTCAGTGGATAAAGGATTTTAAGTCTGACAGTAATCAGTGTTGAGTGCAACTGTAAAGTTAACTCTGCCTGGTTTAAATGTTTCAAAATGATTAACAGTTGAAAATATTAGAACTTTAGAAAAGCAATCAAAAAGTAATCAAATGTAAGAAGTTACATTACTTTAATAAAGTAATTTAAAAGTTACACTACTTTTACATTTTAAATACAGTAACTTGTAATCTGTAGGCCTAACCTATTACATTTCCAAAGTAACCTTCCCAACACTGCAGCCAGCACTATATAGAAACACCTTACTTTTTTTTAGCACACACACAAAACAGACAGCTAGCAAATATTTACAAAATTGTTTGGGTGTTGATTTTAGTTTTCACCAGTGCTCCTCTGAAAATGCTTACTGCACTATTAAATGGTTCAGTGTAATGGTTCAGTGTTTTAAAAAAGACCAGCGAACCAACAATATTTATAAAAAATATTAGGGACATATTTTGTATAGTATTCCAACAGTTTAAAGTGGCCTAAAGTTCCTACTATTTACACTGATCACAAATATTTAGTTCAGCTGTTAGTATGCTGTAATTGGTCTGATTTGATCAGACGTGGTTCTTATTTTGAAAAATTCACGGCATGCTATCAAAAAGAGTCAAAGGATTACCGTCCTCAGGTCCACCATCAACACGGAATATCCAGTGACCCGGCATATTGACATTGCTGGAGTTGAAGAGCTTATTTTCATCAAGCACAGGAATTGAAAAATAATTTGTGGAGTTTACTGTGCCATAGCCAGCCTAAGGAAAAATAAATGAATCATATACGCTTTGCAGCACAAGATATGTATTAAGTGTGCTAATGTTAGCACTTAATACCAGAGTTCACGTACACCGTTCTAATGTTTTCTGACCTGTAACTGTTGATTTGCAGAGGAGATATTTCCGTAGTTCATCATGACAAAAGACAGAGAACCACCAGAGGCCAGAACAACTTGAAAAGATGAACTCTGTTACAGAAACAAAAACATTATCTTTAATAGACAGAGAGCAATTCTTTACAATTCTACATCGCCATAATAAATAAGTCTGATTACTGTAACCTGCTATATCTATTCTATTTTTTCAAAGAAGTTATGAATTGTCTTATATTGTAATAAAACGTACTCGGTTACTATCGTAACCTCGGTTCCCTGAGATACGGGAACGAGTACTGCGTCGTTAGACGCTATGGGAAAAAGTCCTTTTTTCTCCTTGACTGAAGCCTTTTTCATAAACGCAGTGCAACTGCACGGCCATTGGATCGTGCAGAGAAACGAAACGAGCCAATGACTCGGCAGCGGTGCTGCACGAGCCTATGGCGAAGATGCCCGCCGAAGCCCGCCAGAAGGGGCGGGGTCAATGGCTATATAAGCGGCCGCTTCACCATAGGGAATCAGGTTACTTCGACTGAAGCGACGATTATGTCGTGCAGCGACATGGTATGGCCCGTAACGCAGTACTCGTTCCCGTATCTCAGGGAACCGAGGTTACGATAGTAACCGAGTACGTTCCCTTTCGATACTACACTCGTACTGCGTCGTTAGACGCTATGGGAACCGGTCCATAAACGCCATGCCATGGAGAGAACGACCGAACCCGTACTTAGACCCAACGGCCCTAGTGACGAGTAGAACAAGGTCTGGTCGAGAATCGCTCTCCTGTGATTACTCATGCAGAAAGGATTCCCGCCTGTAGGGCGGGGATGTCTAGGCTGTAGAACCTAGTAAATGTGGACGGCGAGGCCCAGCCGGCCGCCGCACAGATTTCTGCCATGGATACACCACTAGACCACGCCCAGGAAGAGGCCACGCCTCTTGTTGAGTGGGCACGCACTCCGACGGGGCATTCTAGACCCAAGGAGGAATAGGCTAGGGAGATAGCATCAACTATCCATCTAGAAAGTCTCTGCTTTGTGACCGGTTGTCCCTTATTGCGGCCACCAAAGCATACAAAGAGCTGATCCGACTTCCTAAAGGGGGCGGATCGCTCGACATACATTCTCAATGCCCTAACAGGACAGAGCAGACTCAACTCTTGATCACCTTCCGAAGAGGGAAGAGCAGAGAGCGTTACCACTTGTGCCCTAAACGGGGTGGAGGGCACCTTAGGCACGTAACCATGCCTTGGTTTCAGGATGACCTTAGAGTCGCCTGGTCCAAACTCAAGGCAGGAGGGGCTTATAGAGAGCGCTTGCAGATCTCCTATACGTTTGACTGACACTAAGGCTAACAGCAAGGCGGACTTAAGTGTCAGGGTCTTAAGGTCTGCATCCGACAACGGTTCGAAGGGGGAACTCTTTAGCGCCCTCAGAACCGTGGATAGGTCCCAAGTAGGGATAGTGTGGGGGCGGGAAGGATTCATCCTTCTAGACCCCTTCAGAAAACGAATAACCAAGTTGTTCCTGCCAATCGACTGGCCTGCTATTGGGGCATGAGAGGCCGCTATAGCAGCCACATAGACCTTGAGTGTGGAAGGGGAACGACCCTTATCCAACAGCTCTTGGAGAAAAGACAGTATCACAGATATGTCACAAGAAACCGGATTTTTTCCACGGGTGGAACACCAGGTGGAAAAAACGGACCACTTAAAAGCGTAGAGGCGCCTAGTATGAGTGTGATGGGGGGCTATCTGGATGTGAAAGTATGCGTCTTTCAGATCCAGCGAGAGAAACCAGTCCCCTGAGCGAACGTGCGAGAGGATCTGCTTCAGAGTTAACATCTTGAACGGCCGTCTCATGAGGGCCTGATTCAAGCGTCTTAAATCGAGAATGGGTCGAAGAGTCCCATCCTTCTTGGGGACGAGGAAGTAGCGGCTGTAAAACCCCGAGTCGCTCTGGGCTGGATGGACCACTTCTATGGCGCCCTTTTCCAGCAATATCATCACCTCTGAGCGCAGGACGTGAACGTCCCTGCTCATCACCACGGTGGGGACCACGCCGCTGAAACGCGGGGGCCTTCGAGCGAACTGGAGTGAGTAGCCTCTTTTTACTATCCCCAATACCCAGTCTGACACTCCGGGGATGGCCTGCCAGGCCTCTGCCCGAGTGGCCAAGGGTATAATTGGTTCGGGCGGTTAGCCATCGCAATGGCACGAGACACCCTTTATGATTGGAAGAGGAAATTTGCTCTCTTTTTGAGGATGTTTGTGTTTTATTTTGTTCGCTGTCACAGCGACTGTTTGTATGGGCGCAAGACACATGGACCCAGTATTCACAACAGCTTTTACACAAAACACACCGCCCTCGGCACCCGGCATTGAGCGAGGTGCTTGGACCCTTATCCAACAGCTCTTGGAGAAAAGACAGTATCACAGATATGTCACAAGAAACCGGATTTTTTCCACGGGTGGAACACCAGGTGGAAAAAACGGACCACTTAAAAGCGTAGAGGCGCCTAGTAGACGGAGCTCTAGCTTGAGAGATTGTGTTCAAAACTCCTTCCGAGAGGTTCTCAGGTTCCCGTTCAAACACCACAGGTGTAAGGCCCATAGATTGGGCTGGGGATGCCAAATGGCCCCGTTCGCCTGAGAGAGAAGGTCTCGTCTCAAGGGGATCGGCCAAGGGGCTGCGCAAAGCAGCTGACATAGCTCCGGGAACCATGGCTGAGTCCTCCAAAGCGGGGCCACCAGGAGGAGCTTGTGACGTTGTTCCCTGACTCGTTTGAGTATTTGAGGAATCAAAGACGTCGGGGGAAAAGCATACAGGAGGAGGTTGGGCCAATCGTGGGCCAACGCATCTCTCTCTTTCGAAAAATATATTGGGCAATGAGAGTTGTCTTTTGAGGCGAAGAGGTCGACCTCTGCCTTGCCAAAGACCTCCCAAATTTTCTGAACCGTCTGCGGGTGAAGCATCCACTCTCCCGAGGGGACATTGCTTCGTGATAGCATATCCGCGCCCTGGTTCAGTTTGCCCGGCACGTGAACCGCTCTCAATGAAGCCAGGTTGCACTGAGCCCATTCCAGAAGATCCTTCACCAGAGTGAAGAGGAGTCTGGAGGAGAGACCCCCCTGGCGATTTATGTAAGACACCACAGTCATGCTGTCCGAGCGGACCAGTACGTGGTGTCCCTTCAGATCTGGCAGGAAGGCGCAGAGGGCGTGACATACTGCCAGCATTTCCAAGCAGTTGATGTGAAATCCCTCCTCTGCCTTTGACCATAGGCCGAAGGCTGGGCTGCCATCGCACAACGCCCCCCAACCCCTGTTGGAGGCATCCGTTGTGACTACCTTCCTTCTGCAGACCAAACCCAAGGGCACGCCCCTTTTGTACCATTGCAGGTCCTTCCAGGGAGCCAGGGCTTTCACACAAGCTCGGTCCACATTGACATGCAGACGGCCGTGACGCCATGCATGAGGCGGAACTCGTGGTTTCAACCAACGCTGAAGGGGTCGCATACGTAGTAAGCCCAATTCCAGCACTGGGGATGCCGAGGCCATAAGACCTAGCATTCTCTGAAACCGCTTGAGGGGGAAGCGGGCTCCGGCCCTGAACGAACCCGCTAATTGTTGTATTAACAGAGCTCGCTCTGGCACAACCATAGCCCTCCTGAGTTGAATCGAAAATTGCTCCCAGAAACGATATTTTCCGGCTGGGGTGCAACATACTCTTGGGCAAATTGACCTTGAGTCCTAGGCACTCTAAGTGGCTGAGGAGAAGGGTCCTGTGAGACAACAGTTCTTCCTCCGACTGGGCCAGAACGAGCCAGTCGTCGAGGTAGTTGAGGATGCGGATTCCCCTCTGTCTCAGGGGGGCGAGAGCCGCGTCCATGCACTTTGTAAACGTGCGGGGAGCCAGGGACAAGCCGAAGGGCAGGACCGTGTATTGATAAGCCACTCCCTCGAAGGCGAATCTCAAGAATCGCCTGTGATGGGGGGCTATCTGGATGTGAAAGTATGCGTCTTTCAGATCCAGCGAGAGAAACCAGTCCCCTGAGCGAACGTGCGAGAGGATCTGCTTCAGAGTTAACATCTTGAACGGCCGTCTCATGAGGGCCTGATTCAAGCGTCTTAAATCGAGAATGGGTCGAAGAGTCCCATCCTTCTTGGGGACGAGGAAGTAGCGGCTGTAAAACCCCGAGTCGCTCTGGGCTGGATGGACCACTTCTATGGCGCCCTTTTCCAGCAATATCATCACCTCTGAGCGCAGGACGTGAGCGTCCCTGCTCATCACCACGGTGGGGACCACGCCGCTGAAACGCGGGGGCCTTCGAGCGAACTGGAGTGAGTAGCCTCTTTTTACTATCCCCAATACCCAGTCTGACACTCCGGGGATGGCCTGCCAGGCCTCTGCCCGAGTGGCCAAGGGTATAATTGGTTCGGGCGGTTAGCCATCGCAATGGCACGAGACACCCTTTATGATTGGAAGAGGAAATTTGCTCTCTTTTTGAGGATGTTTGTGTTTTATTTTGTTCGCTGTCACAGCGACTGTTTGTATGGGCGCAAGACACATGGACCCAGTATTCACAACAGCTTTTACACAAAACACACCGCCCTCGGCACCCGGCATTGAGCGAGGTGCTTGGAGGTTCAGCAGAGGCCTCTTGGGGGGTGGTCCGGCCAGCGCGAGACTTTGCCCCCTCCTCTTCCTTTCGCCTGGATTAGGACGACGACGGAGGCGCCGGATCCAACGCCAGCTTAGGACGCGGTCCCTGACGCTTGGGGAAGGGGTAACGTCTAGCAGAGCGAGAGCGCAGTCTTGGCTCGGCCTTGGCTGGCTGGGCTGCGGCAGCAGCGGCAGAAGGGGTCGTAGACGCGGGTTTCACCGGCTGCTGGGGCGGTGCAGACTTGGGGCGCGCGGAAGCAGCTGTGGAACTCGAGCGTTTTGGCAGAAAGTGTCGCATAGCCTGGGACGACTTTTGTGCCGCAGAGAAACGCTCAGCGAATCCCTCCATGGACGGCCCAAACAGACCTGTGGGGGAGATCGGGGCATCCAGAAAGGGGACCTTATCCGCATCCTTGATCTCCGTTAACGTGAGCCAAAGGTGGCGCTCGAGCACGACCAAGCTGGCCATGGATCTGCCAATCGCCTGGGCTGTGGCTTTTGTAGCGCGCAGAGCCAGGTCCGTGGCGCTTCGCAACTCTGTCAAAGTGGCAGGGTCCAAGGCAGACTTGTCTGATTGGGCGAGAAGCTTGGCCTGGAACACCTGGAGAATTGCCATCGAGTGCAGAGCTGAAGCAGCTTGTCCGGCCGACGTGTAGGCGCGTCCGGCGAGAGCCGAAGTCGTCCTACACGGCTTAGACGGGTGGGAAGCCTTGGTTTTCCATCCGATGGCAGTGGGCGGGCAAAGGTGGGCGGCCACTGACTCATCCAGGGAGGCAGCTTCTCGTAACCCTTGTCTTCGGCGCCGTCGACAGACGTGAGGGCGGAGGAAGACGAGGCACGCAGGCGCGCTGAGTAGGGGGCGCGCCAGGATCTGGTGAGTTCCTCGTGGACCTCAGGGAGGAACGGAGAGGCCCGCTGGCGAGGGCCTGACGGCGCCCGGCAGGAACCACTCGTCGAGGAGGCTGCGTGGGGGCTCCTCCGGAGGAGACCACTCCAATCCCAGCTCGTCCACAGCTCTGGTCAGAACGCGGAAGAGCTCGGCGTCCATGCCAGTTTTGGACCTGGGATCGCTGGTGTCGGCGGATGGCAGGGGGGCGGGGTCATTGATCGAGCCCGACAGCTCCTCAGCATCCGAAGCAGCCAGTGACATGCTGTCCAGCATGTCATCTTCACTCCCGCCGAAGGAGACCATGTCGCTCGCAGCCGCAGAGGGACACAGATCCGGGCGGGTGAAGAGCACAGGGGAACCCTCTCTTTGTGGAGAAGGCGAGGCACGCGGGGGCTGAGCCGACGTGAGCTCACCTAACTCCGAGCGCTGAGATCCTCTACCCCGCTGTTTCTTCTTCACAGGCTCCTGTGAAGAAGGAAACGGGAGGGCGCGAGGGGCGGAGTCGCGTTCTGAAAAGAACGCTATCCGTGAGCGCAGAGAGGAGAGACTCATATCCCCGCAATGGGGACAATCCGTCTCTTTGAGTGCTGCCTCCGCATGGGGAAGCCCCAAGCAGGAGACGATTACTCACCGTGATTGTCGGCAGCATGCAAGGGGGCCTTGCATGCACGACAAAAACGGCGCGGCATTTGAAACAACGCCTTATTTGCTCTTTTAGCGCGAGAAAATCGCCGGATGGCGGCAGGGGAGGATGCGTTGCAGCCGGCGTCAGCAGGCGGCGAGTCAGCTGCAGAATCACTCCGCTTGCAGGTGCTTGTCACGGCGAGTAGGCTTCTTTCTTGTAAGCGAAGAATCGTCGCTGAAGGAGAAGAAATCTGATTCCCTATGGCGAAGCGGCCGCTTATATAGCCATTGACCCCGCCCCTTCTGGCGGGCTTCGGCGGGCATCTTCGCCATAGGCTCGTGCAGCACCGCTGCCGAGTCATTGGCTCGTTTCGTTTCTCTGCACGATCCAATGGCCGTGCAGTTGCACTGCGTTTATGAAAAAGGCTTCAGTCAAGGAGAAAAAAGGACTTTTTCCCATAGCGTCTAACGACGCAGTACGAGTGTAGTATCGAAAGGGAACAGACATATATATCAACAACACATATATCACTTCAACACATATATCAACATAAATAACCATTTAAAATGACATATTACAGCATTAAATGGCAACTTTACACATACATATGGAAACAAATTAACATTTTGCCTTCCAAACAGGGACAGAATAGCTCAAGGATCTTGATATACTATAAGCAAGATAAGGATGAAATTATAATAAGTTGTTATTATTGTTTTTAATAACTGAGCAGATATAAATAGCATAACATGCCATTTAAATAAAAAAATATATATATTCCATATTGTCAGCTGTGGCTTTATGTCCCATTTTACAACTTTGTTGCATGGTGTCCACATACCTGGAGAGTTACATTTTTTTTTTTGTTTGTTTTTTTTTTTTTTTTTTTAAATAAAACTGAATTTTGTAACAATGAAAATGGATTTCAATTTTAGCATCATACTAAAGTAATAAAAAGAATCTAAAGTAATAAAAATAAATAATATGTTTGACATAATTCATGCATGAAAGGGTTAAATTGAAAATGACAAATGAGACACCCTGTGATGTTGTGGACAAAAAACACACATGGCAGACAGTGACCAAAAACAGTTAGTCCTGAAAATGTACTGTATGAATTACTGTATGCATTTGGCTATAAAATGTGGTTGCTGCGCCTGTAACTGAAATGGCTGCGGACACAACCATATTAATGACTCCACAGGAATGACAACTGTATTCTGTTTTTGTAATTATATTATTAATTTTATATTAGTGCAAAGGCAATAAAATCAACACATATACAAATAAATACAGTTGGAAAGATGCAAGCTTGCTTTCAAAAGCTCAAAGTAAAGATAAGCAGTCAATTTAATACACTTCAATTAAATCCAATTAGTCTAAAAAGAAAACAAATTTAATCTTATAATTCAATCAACCTAATAAAAGAGAGACACCACAATATACTAGAATTGTACATTCCAGGTCTTTTCCAAGTCTTTTCCCAGATTTTCAGAAACTACCAGAAGTGAGTAATAACAGCATCAGATAGCTTACCGACTGTGAGTTGTTGTAGTATGGCACTCTATCCCAAGTGGCAATAAACAGCCATGAGGCAGTGAAGTTCAGATTTGGAAAGTATTTTGTTATGTTGTTTGAGGCTGCTATTAAGAGTCTACCACTGGTGACCTGACGATAGAAGATTGTTCCATTGACAGTATTGTCCATGTTTGTCCAAAGGGGAGCAATGATGTCCCTGTTGAGTTGTGAATGTAAATAGCTGGGTGTTGGCTGTGAAAGAGGCCCATCAAACGTCAAATGGCCGTTGTTATTAACCTGAAACAATTTTAAAAAATAACAAAATAAAAAATAGTAACTCTGCTTGGGACATATTTAAAATGCAGTTTAAAACACAGTCAATGCCAAAAATTAAAAATCACCAAACCAGATATATAGGCTAAGGTAAAAAAATATATAGTCAAATTTTAAAAAGACAGCGTATGTCATGAATCTGGCCGGTGACCTTTGGTCCGCTCACCACCAGATGTCGCTCTCTCGCACTGTCACATCACACAGACTGTTGCACTACGCCCTGGACTACGTCTCCCATCAGCCATCGCGCTGATGGCGCCAGCACCTGTGGCCAATTCGCAAACATGTTGCTCAAGTGAACGTGGGCCTTGTTTGAGTCTGAATAGTATTCTTGTAGTGTCCATACCTGTATAATGTCCATCAGGAAAGCTGCTAGAATACTGGGTCAAACAAGGATCCAGAAGCTTTCCCGATGGATGATGGGAGACGTAGTCCGGGGTGTAGTGCAACAGTCTGTATGATGTGAAAGTGCGAGAGCGACATCTGGTGGTGAGCGGACCGAAGGTCACCGGCCAGATTCATGACAGCATAAGAATGGGAAGAACTGAATGGTTGAGCTTAGGAAATATGTTAAATGTGCTCCTATTATGCTTTTTCAAATATGACCTTTCATGCAGTGTGTCATGTAGCTGTATGTGAACATAAACTATCTACAAAGTTGTGAAGCCCACAGTGCACGATAAATAAAGTTATTGTCTATACAAAAATAAGAGTCGGCTCACAATGGACCTTTCTCACATTTCCAGGTTTCTCATAGCAGAAGTCCGAAAGCAGTGAATGGGAGAGTACTACAAATATATTTTTTTGAATTCCCATTTGGTCAGACAGCACAAGAAAAACTACGCGATAGTGTTTTCACGACTTTCAATCAAAGGAATAAAAATGAGAGAGACTGATATCAGCAGTCAGAAGAGAGAACAATGTCAGATTTACCATCCCTCCCATAGACGTCACATTAGAAACACCCTCGCATAGCGTTAACTAGTTTTTTTGTAACTTGTTGAAAAGGTGATATAATACAAATTATAATGTTATAAATGTACATACATATTTTTAAAATTTAAAATATAAAAAATTTGAAAGGATTTATGATGATGACCATTGAAACGCGTCATCACAGGCTTGTGAAAAGGGTCCATTGCCTGACTTCGAATCTTATTCTGTTACGGCTATACGTCACAAAGTAACATATTTGCATAATGTCCATCCACGTTCTACGTAACATTTCCATGTGGTTTATGTCATGTCGAGAAGACGCTGTATCCTACGCTGTGAGAGAATTTTTTTTTTTTAATATTCACTTCCAAAAGTTGAATCTACAAAGACTGTAACGTTATTTTCTAGCGATCGTTCAAAATATGTAGTTGTGTATGTTATGTTGTGTAACAACCCTGCACATGTCTTGCTAACCAGCTAAATCACGCATCTGTAGTTCTGTTGTTCAGCTGTGGACCCACTGTCCACTGTCTAACTCCAGCTCGAATTGGTAAGGTAAAATCGATGCTATCTTTTCTATGTATTGACAAGTCTCCAGGGCTGTCACTCAGTAATGGCAATGGGCGTATCATTTTCCGACACGCGCTGTACGTGGTAAACCAATCATAAAGGACTGTGCCATCAGAGCATACCAATCAGAGCAGTGAGGGTTCACGGAAAGGAGGGGTTTGGAGTGACTGATTCTTCGAACTGCTTTACACGAGTCGTTTACGAATCATTTAGAAATGAGGTAAAATTAAATCTATCTTCGGAGAAAACCAAAGTATTTTTTGACCTTGCATACATGTAAACCTGTTTTAGGAGACTCATAAAACAATATTAGCAACCTTTAAAATGGCATAATAGGAGCACTTTAAACGTGTAATTTGTGTATAAGATAAAATATAGAATGATATTATAGTTATTATGTTCGTTGTTGAGATACTGAAACTGAAAAAAAATCTGCCTCATTGTGGGGTATGGAGTGAACTATGAATACTTTCTTAATGCACTGTAAACACACATACAGATAATTTATAAAGACAATATTCTTACATAAATCTGTTGATAAATATGTCCAAAATATACGTAGGGCTTTTTCAGTAATATTACTGGAGAGCTTCCATCATCTTGAACGGGATTCTTTATGTCTGTATTTCCAAATGGGTAGAAAAGCTCTGAAAATATAGATGTTGGGGAGGGATTAATAATAAATACATAAAAACTACAGTGATGTCTATAGACTGTCTACAGGCCGTCTGATGCACATACTGCATTCAACTATTGCTTGAACTGACAGAAATTAAGTAATTCAGTAATTTCACTCTGCTAACGACTATTACGCACAGGACTGCACAGGTTTAATCACTCTGCTCTAAAACAACACACAAAAAACAAATATATACAACATTTTTAGGTGTACCCAAATGTGATGATGTGGGGTACCTGCTCCTAAACATCAAGTTCAACAAAATAAAAATGTTTCATGGCTAGAATGAGCTGCAAAGTGTATCGTATTTTACACTAATAGTAGAAAATATATGTGAAGTCAGGGGAAACTACACCTTATGGGGTGTTTGGGTAATTGTCAGGGTTAGGGAAAATGTCACTGGTGTTCAAAAACACTGGAACAAAAGAAACATTAAGACATTTTTCTCCAAATACCTTCTTTTGTGTTCCACGGATATAATAAAGTCATAAAGGTTTGGAACGACATGAGAGTACAATATATATATATATATATATATATGACAGAACTATAAGATACGTCGGAAAAGTCTATAAGATACTTTGGTTAACATTCCTCAGTTGTCGAAGGTGGTCTTATTCAAATAGCTAGCTATCTAAGTAGATACCGAAACAGCTTACTGGATGACAGCTTAAGACTTAGACAGCTCATAACAAACTGTCTGCATGTATTCTTTTCAGTTTTTTTTTAGCTGTTAGACATGCCAGAAACTACATGAAAAAAAAAAAAAAAGAAAAGAAAAGAAAAAAGATGTCCCCTAATAAATGCTTTTAAAATATTGCTCATTGTTATTTCATGTTAGCTTTTATATCCGCCTATGCACCCATTCATGTACATTTCCTTCTGTGTGTTCATGCATACCTATATCTTCATTGCACAGGAAGCTGCTGTCCTTATCTTCACCATCAGATGTAAAATTCACAAATCCAATTTCTGATCCATTAATGTTCTGCAAGATCCAGTTTTGCAATTTGGAGACTCTAGCATAGCTGTCAGGTGCAATTCCAGTGCCACAAAATGACCCAAAAGTAGTGACACCAGCTAAGATCCATACAGAACCCTGCTTACACTGTAATGGACCACCAGAATCTCCCTAAACATGAAAAAGCGATATATGAAGTAATATTAAAATATTAATTTGACACCACATGAGCTATATGGAACAGATGTTCTCCGAAGAAAGCTTTCATTTACTGTATATCATGGTAAGTGCATGTACTTTTGTTACTGAATAAAGTGACAATAAGCTGCAATATGGTCATCCTGAATCTACTTCATAGCTGAACATGTTAAAAAGGACCTCTTTGGAACTTCAGCATTCAACAATAGTCATAATTTGTAACATACAAAACATGTTCCTTCGCCAGTCTCTCTTCCAGCACAAATCAGATTTGGAGTGATTGTTTTGTCCCAAAGTGGGGAGTCTTGTAACCTGCAGTTACACTCCTTATTCCCCACTACCTTCATCTTTACTTCCTGCAGAGTTCCAGAAGCACCTAAGTGTTGTCCAAAAAAAAAAAAAAAAAGAAAGAAAGAAAGAAAGAAAGACAGACAGACAGACAGACAGACAGACAGAAAGAAGATGGCTTTTGAGATATTCTGATGAAAATGTGGATCACTGTATGATTCACTTAAAGTACAGACTAAAAACGCACATTAAACGCACACATTAAAAGATAAAGGCTGAATGAACTTTTTAAGATGATGAAAGATCATTTCCTGAAAGAAATGCACACTATGGATGCATGCATTTCATAAACATAACGTGTGTTTATTATCAATGTGACCCTGGACCACAAAACCAGTCATAAGTGTCAATTTTTCAAAAACAAGCTTTATACATCATCTGAAAGCTGAATAAATAAGCTTTCCATCGATGTATGGTTTGTTAGGGTAGAACAATATTTGGCCGAGATACAACTATTTCAGTATATGGAATCTGAGGGTGCAAAAAATTCAAAATATTGAGAAAATTGCCTTTAAAGTTTTCCAAATTAAGTTCTTTGCAATGCATATTACTAATCAAAAAATAAGTTTTTATATATTTACAGTAGGAAATGTACAAAATGTCTTCATGCAACATGATCTTTACTTAATTTCCTAAAGATTTTTGGCATAAAAAAAAATCTATAATTTTGACCCATACAATGTATTTTTGGCTATTGCTACAAATATACCCCAGTGACTTAAGACTGGTTTTGTGGTCCAGGGTCACATATGAACTTTCAAGACAAAATGGAATGAACTTAATTTTTTTTCTGAGTTATTTGGTTTGTTACTGATATTAAACTTTTGTCTTTTTGCAAATAAAATGCATGTAAAGAGTAAATGCATATTGTCAGTTTCAATAAATTTAGTCAAAGATTTGGTCAATAAAAAGTATTCATGTGCCAAGTTTGAATTCAGAGCTTTGTTATTATTATTTTATATATTTTTTGTAAATAATAAATTCAGTGTAAAAAGCAAACAAACTAAATAAATGATGGAAGAAGTAAAATAAATATGTGAATATATTCAAACAATATATCTGGTTGCCATGACAGCCTCGCAAGCTTGCATGCAAGAAATAACGTGAATTAGTGAATTTCATTATGTTTGCAAGAATAAAGCCTTCCGAAAACATAATAATACGTGGGGTAAATAACCAACTGAATACATAAAAAAAAAAAAAAAAAAAAAAACATTAATATGTTAATCAGGAGCTGATGCAATGTTGAAGACTTGGAACTGTAAAACATTATGAATATAAAAAAGAATTAGGGAGAATCAATAAATTAAATGATTCAATAATTTATTGCTATTGTGTGAATAATGCAATATATAATAATAATGTAATAATGCATTCAATAAAAATGTAACTCTCATTAAGAGGATTTTAATACGCAGGCTAATTTGATATGTAATCAGCTACTACCCAGAACTGGTCAGGTTATAGCATGTGGATCCTTAAAAAAATATAGGAAAATACATTGCCAAAAGTGTCCCACTTTACCAATATACAACTAGTTTACAAAATAATGTAGCATAGTTTGAAGTACTAATTACATAATGCAAATTACATATACACTGTAAAATCTAATTAGTTGGGCTTACTTAAAAAAAGCATGCAAACCGATTGCCTTAAAAAAACTAAATGAAATAGGAATAGTATGTTGTACTGACAAATGCTTAGTTAGTATAGTTTACTTACACAAGAGTTCTAGTAACTAAAAAAGAACTGTAGGGGGTACTTAATCATTTACTTTAGGCTTATGCTTGACTTAGTATAGCTACTCACTCACTCCCAGAGTGGATTGTGGTATGAATAAATTATGCAATTGCTTTGTTTTACTGTTACTGTATTTATTTGCAAATTTTATTTACTGACTTGTGTCAGTAGTAGCACAACAAAAAGAGAAAATAAAATAATATAATGGTTATTGTCAAAATTAATAAAAATAAACAAAATTGAATTGTTACCATTGTTGTGATTCACGTGCTGAATGAACCCACAGATATTAAAGGATTGTCCCAACCCAGTAAAGTTAATGAAATTGTAAAAGATCATTAATAAATATAAAAAAAATACATCGGCTAAAGAATTAAAAGATTTAGCTAATTAGAAGATCAGAATTAAAAGGTTACCTTCTAAAATCAACCTACTTATTACTTTTCTTCCCTTGAAATAAAAAATTATGATTTCATGTTGCATTGCTGCATCAATAGGAAGAAAATTATAATAAGAAAAACAAAGCTCCAAGTGTCCAACCAAAGGGAACATTAATTACTATAATGGTAAGTAAAAAAAAAAAAAAAAGACAAACAAACAACATTTTACGAAAATCAACATCAATTTATGAAGTCAGCTTATGTGATGTTCTCTCAAATATATAGTTGTATTGAAACAACTTTCAAAATGACTTTGGGAAATAAGTGAATGTAACTAGTGAAAAATAACTGCAGATTAACAATTGCCACCTCAAAAACGTTTATTTTCTTCTTCTTCTGTTGTTACTTTGCAAATTAGCAACATATTAGTGCCCTGCTGCCTCGCACTGGTTTATTAGTGTCATTGGTTCCTTTGTGGATACTTGAATATTTTAAGTAAACATCACTCAAAGCAGTAAGTAAATTGTTACTCGCTTGAAAGTAGCTGTAACTTAATAAAACCTAGTAAGTATAGCAACTAAGTAAAGATAACTAATTATATCTAAGTAAGGTAAACTATTGGAGTTTACAGTGAGTCAAACTGAAGATCATTACCTAAAAAGCCAGGTTCTCCCCATCCAGTGGACCAGCAGGTGGTGCCATTGTGAAAGGCACTGTCATTACCAGCCAGACAGATCGGGCTGATGTAGTTGGTGAAGTTGACTGGCTTGCTCAGTCTCAGCAAGGCGATGTCATTAATAAGCTGTGAGTGGTTATAGTCTGGATGTATAATGATGGATCGGATTCCTCGAATCACCTTTTGTGGGTTAGAGACTGACATATTTTGGCTCTGTCTACCCAGATAAACAGTCCAGTAACTGGCTGAGGATCTGAATGAGAAAGCAAAGACTCTCAGTGAGATAGCTCTAAGAGTAAGACTGCATCGATTTATATTTGATGTATACATCTAATTTATATTCTTACATGTAGTAAAAGCAGTGAGCTGCAGTGAGCACCCATTCCTGGCTGATTAGGGACCCTCCACAGATGTGATAGCCAAAATATTGTAGATTGACCTGCCAAGGCCAGTTCCCCACAGCTGCATCCTCTCCCTCTACAGCAGGAATGCTAAGTGAGGAAATCCCACAGCGCTGGGCTGAGCAGAAGAGCGAAAATTGTAAAAACTTCACTTAATTTGAGATATTTTTTTTATACTTCAAATATATTATTACCTTTTATAGTTTTTCTTGTGACACCTAGGAATTAAAAAGAGAGAGTGAGAGAGGAAATTGAAAATAAACAAATAGTTCAAACAGAATATGTCAAGATGAATCACGTGCTACGCATCCTTTAACAATCAAATACTAAAAGGACAAGCAAAAATATATAAGCATTAACAAATTACTTAACAGACCATGAATAACCATGATTACATATGTGTTAAATGTCACTGTAGTAATATATGTCTGTATTTTGTAACATTCATTGCCCGGTCATTGACCGATAATATTTCATAATATTTAAGTAGTTTCTATCGTTTTGATGCATACTTTTTTACTTGCTTTAGAAACATCACAGTAAACACTGCTAACAGAGGTTAGACAATTACATTTTAAAGTAGCTGTCTGGAAACAAACCTGGAAAGACACATGAGGATTTAGCGAGCAAAATAAGAGATTCTTAGTGCAATCAGTGAATTAAATCAGAAGAGCAGACCAAAAATGCATAGTATGTCTTTTTTTTTTTTCATATTGTTATAGCGGCACACAAAGGAAAAATGAAAACATTAAGAAAAGAATGCAGTGGACTGACAAGAGCTCTAGAATGTGTTTTACCATGTCACATTAAAGGGATAGTTCTGTCATTAATTATTCCCACTCATGTTCTTCCAAACCCGTAAGACTTCCGTTTATCTTCAGAACACAAGTTAAGATATTTGTAATTAATATCAGAAAGATAAAGACATAACTGAAGTGACTCAAATGGTTCAACCTTAATTTTGTGTGGCGGAAGTTTCCTGACTTCCGCATCAGTCTTTAAGTTTGGCCTCTGCTGACAGGTAGGCTAATGATTTTACTAAGAACTCAACAGTGCACCACATTTTTCCAATGTAAACCTGTAGTGAAAAATAGAACTTCAGAGCGTTTCCTAAGTACGAGGTGCAAATTTGCCAGACATCACTGCAAACAACAAACCTGCTCTGATAATATTAGCTATTAAATTACAGCTATTAAAATGCATATTTGAATTTATTTATTAATATACCAACCTAAAGTACTTTAGTCACTACATTAAACCAGTGATTGTAAGCTGAAAGCATATAACTGCTTATTACAGAGATAAGATAAAAGCTTTTAAAACTGTTGCAAAATTCCTGATAGACCATCCCTGTTTTAATGATTTACATCCCTAGCAAAATTAAACATTTGGGAATCACTGTGTTACAAGTACACACACAAGGACGGGTCTTCTTAAGGAAAAAAAGATTTACGCAATTTCATTAAAAGTAAAATTCCATCAAATTAAACTGAATAATCCTTATGCATTTTAACTGAATAACCGAACAATCGTTAGTCAGTTATTTAATTAAAATATATAACGATTATTCAATTCAATTTGATGTAATTTTACTATTAATTAAATAGCCGTGAAACTTACTGATGAGAATTATCAGCATCAGAGTTTTCAGAAATTCCATTGTAATGTAAGCAGCTTCAGTTGGCTCTCTTACAATGTAGACTTTGCATCTGAGAAGAAAATAAATGTAGAAATATAGAAACATCAATATATAGCATAGCAATACATCCATTACATTTCTATAAAGTTCATATGTACTGAAAGACATACTGCATACCTGCAGTATGTTCAACGGCTGTTTTTTGTGTATAGTCCTCTGTTCACTAATGATATATGATACTATGCAAACCATCACATTCTCATATTCAGTGACCATTGCACTCCAAATATGGCCATAGTACTGAATGAATTTGCATATTAGGTTGCAGTCATGCTTTTTACCTGTCCTCTGAATACTAAGGAAACTTTAGAGCACATACAGCAAACTGCAAGTATCACATTTAATGGATAATAATTTTAAATGTTTTTTTTTAATTATTTATTTAGTTCAGTTGCATGTATTTCATTAGTTTTAGTCCTTTTAGTACAAGTTATCAAGTAATCAAGTTAAACTATATTTTAGTTAATGATCATTTCATTTCATGTTTTTTATTGGTTTTAGTGTTTTTTATTAACTATATTAACCCTAGTTAATGCAGTTAATGCATATTAAATAATCTCTATTTTAATTATGATTAGGTGTGCTGTCCATTCTTTTTCAGTGCAAAAGATGGTAAATTTGAATGTTGTGAAATTCAAAATAACATTCTTACTTCAGTTCTGAATGGTTCACAGCTCACAGTTTTCATTTGCTTAAGTTCCCTGGAAAACAAAGAGCCCAGGTACCATGTGGGTTTCTGAGGAATAAATAGCCATTAGATTTGCAAAAGTTGTCAAGGTTCATGGTATAAATGCTTTAAAAAACATTTTCATAAGGCAGTTCTTTGAAAAGAATTTGATTGTTTTGTATGTTAGTTGAGCTCCTAGAAGGAGTAGGTGTCTTCTCTTCTCAGGTGTTGGGTCATCTCAAATCTTCATAAGAGAGTGGATTCAGACTGAAGCTTGTGTGTGATTTCTTGCCTCAGGATGCCCATCCCAGGGCAGAAACAACACAGCAAACAGAAAAAAAAAAAAAAAGCATAGCTGCTGTTAAAAACATTTCAAGGAAATAATGATGGTGTGCATTTGATCAGATATAAATGGAGTACAAGGTTATGAGATACTATACATAATGTGAATGCTTGGCTAAAGATGTGTCTTTAATCTAGATATAAACAGAGAGTGTGTCTGAACTCCGCACATTATCAGGAAGGCTATTCCAGAGTTTAGGAGCCAAATGCAAAAAAAAAAGGTCTACCTCCTTTAGTGGACTTTGGTATTCTAGGTACGACCAAAAGTCCAAAGTTTCATGACCTTAAGGAGTGCAGGAGCTAAACCATTTAGGGCATTATAAGTGTCAGGATTGTGTTCGGTTTTGTCTTGTTTTTCCTAGTCTTTTTCCCTTCTGTTTCTAGTGTATTGGTTTAGTCCTTGTCTCCCCCCTTGGTTTTGTTTAGTTTTGGTTTCTTCCTGCCCATATTTGTACTTCCCCTTGTTTGCTCGTTTGTGACCACTCCCCTGTTTCTGTGTATTTAAGTTTGGTTGTGCCCCTGGTCTTTGTTGGTGATTGTATTGTTTCTTGGTGTGGTTCTTCGTGGTTGCTGTTTCCCTGCTGGTGTCCGTCATATTATGTTCTTTTTGGACTGTTTTAATAAACTTGTATTGATTGGATCTCCGCTCTTCTCCTGCGTTATTCCCCGCACACGACGACATACCCGTGACAGAATCACCGACCGCTATACAAGATGTTTCGGGCTGAGGAGAGGATCAGAAGCCTTCGACAGGCGGAGAGGCCGTTGGAACGGTATGTGGAGGAATTTTTGAGCTTTTACCATCTGGTGAGCTGGAGCGATGCGATGATTAACACGTGTTTCTTAATGGGGCTAAAGGATGATTCTCTGGTCTGTTCGATCGCTTATGAGGAACGCTGCAAGCCGGTTGCAGAGTTTATCAACCATGTCCTTGCTCTTTGTAATTCCAATTTCTGTGTCGAAGTGGAAGACTCCGATCTTCCCCCCATTAACAAACATGTGGCCGCTCCAACTCACCACCAGCCAGCTTCCTCCACGTGCAGTTCCAGCGGGCTTGTTCCCTCCTGTCCTCCCTTGCTCACCCCCATTCTCCATAGTTCCTCCCTCATCCTCAGTCCAGAGCCCGCGGCCAGCTTCCGGAAGCCGCCGCCCGTGGTTAGGATGGCCCATGTGCTGGACCCACCAGTGATGTCAGCACGGGCAGCTAATATCCGAGTGGCAGCTCCTGTGCGCACCCCAGTACCCGCGGCCAGCATTCGGACTCTGCCCACAGCTCACAATACGGCGGCTACTCGCAAGAAGCGCCGTAAAGTTGCAGCTGTTGTTCCCAGGTCAAGTGAAGCTTCTAAGTCAAGTCAAGCTACAGCTGCTGTTTCTGAGTCTAGTCAAGATATGGCTGCCACTCCAGAGTCAAGCAAGATTACAGCACTCGTTCCTGCAGCTGTGTTTCCTGAGTCAAGTCAAGTTTCCGAGTCCAGTCAAGTTACTGCTGCGTTTCCTAAGTCAAGTTTCCGAGTCCAGTCAGGTTACAGCTGCGTTTCCTGAGTCAAGTTTCCGAGTCCAGTCAGGTTACAGCTGCGTTTCCTGAGTCAAGTTTCCGAGTCAAGTCAAGTGGCAGCTGTGTCTACTGAGTCAAGTCAAGCTACAGTTATGTTTTCTGAGTCAAGTCAAGCTGCAGCTGCGTCTTCTGAAGCAAGTACAGTCACAGCTGTTTCCCATGAGTCAAGCCAAGCTATAGCGGACGTTCCAGAGTCAAGTCACGTCACGGCTGAGTCAAGTCACATCACGGCTGAGTCAAGTCACGTCACGGCTGAGTCAAGTCACATCACGGCTGAGTCAAGTCACGTCACGGCTGAGTCAAGTCACGTCACGGCTGAGTCAAGACAAGTTCCTGGTGCGTCTCCTGAATCAAGTCAAGTTGTGACTGTGCCTACTGAGTCCAGTCAAGTTGCAACTGTGTTTCCTGAGCCAAGTCAAGCTTCCGAGTCAAGTCCAGCCAAAGCTGTCATTTCTGAATCTAGTAAAGTCACAGTTGTTCCCCATGAGTCAAGCCAAGTTATAGCGGGGGTTCTTGAGTCCAGTCACATTACTGCTATGATTCCTGAGTCAAGTCACATTGCAGCGGCACTTCCTGAGTTGTCAAGTTGCGGCTGCATTTCCCGAATCAAGCCAAATGACAGCTGTGTTCCCTGTGTCAGAATCAAGTCAAGCTGCAGCTGCGTCTTCTGAGGCAAGTCATGTTGCAGCTGGGTTTACGGAGTCAAGTCAAGTTACGGCAGCGCTTCCCGAGTCCAGTCAAGGAACAGCTACGCTCCCCGAAGCAAGCCAAGTCAGAACTGTAATGTCTGAGTCAAGTCAAATTACAGCTGTCGTTCCGGTCTCAAGTCAAGTTACAGCCATCTTTCATGAGCCAAGCACTGACAAGATGGCCGTCACATCAGCCCAGCCAGCTCCCACTAACACCGCGTCAGTCTAGCCACAGCCTGCTCAATCCATCTCAGCCAAACCACAGCCTGTTCCCATCAGGTATTCTGCTCCTGAGTCTGCACCCGTCGTGGCCGCCCTTCCAGATGCGGTTCCTGAATTAAGTTACATTACAACTACCAACCCTGTCAAGTCACCTTTGATCCTCATAAGCCAAGTCAAGTCTCGTCTGACTGTCCAGAGGCCCGCCATGTCTTGTCTAACGGCCCAGGGCCTCGCTATGTCTCGTCCCCCCGCGATCATGATGGCCTGCAAAGAGACCCTGCCACCCGCTACCGCTATTCCCTTAATGGCGGTTGCCATTTGGTGTGTGTGGGCTGCACACTGTGTTCCTGACGTCACTTCTGTTCACAAGTCTGCTCCCGAGGTCACGTCTGATCACAAGCCTACGCCAAAGGTCTCGTCTGGTCACAAAACTGCCACCGAGGTCTCTTCTACTCACAAGTCAGCCACTGAGATCCCGTCTGGTTTCAAGTCCGCTCCCGAGGCCTCATCCGCCAGAGAAGCCGCGCCCATGCCCCCAGAGGTGTCAGCTCCGGCTGTAGAGCCTCTTATGGGGCCGGCGTTCACCCATAAACTCTCTGCTTCTCCCTCTCTTCTGTCCACCTCCTCTATCCCATGGCCGCCCGAACTATACCCTGGGCCATGGCTCCCAGACCTCCCTGACCCGCCATGGCCGCCCGAACTATACCCTGGTCCATGGCTCCCGGACCTCCCTGACCCACCATGGCCGACCGGACTATACTCTTGGCCATGGCTCCCTGAACTCCCAGACCCGCCATGGTCCCTGGACCCGCCCTGGAGGCATCACCCTGCTTCCCCGATGTCTGCCTTGTGCAGCCTCCAGAACGCCCACCCTCCCACCCCGATGTATTTAGTTACGGCGCGAGTTGTGCCTTAGAGGAGGGGGGGGGGGGTAATGTCAGGATTGTGTTCGGTTTTGTCTTGTCTTTCCTAGTGTTTTTCCCTTCTGTTTCTAGCGTATTGGTTTAGTCCTTGTCTCCCCCCTTGGTTTTGTTTAGTTTTGGTTTCTTCCTGCCCATATTTGTACTTCCCCTTGTTTGCTCGTTTGTGACCACTCCCCTGTTTCTGTGTATTTAAGTTTGGTTGTGCCCCTGGTCTTTGTCGGTGATTGTATTGTTTCTCGGTGTGGTTCTTCATGGTTGCTGTTTCCCTGCTGGTGTCCGTCGTATTATGTTCTTTTTGGATTGTTTTAATAAACTTGCATTGATTGGATCTCCGCTCTTCTCCTGCATTATTCCCCACACACGACAACATACCCGTGACAATAAGTAAGTAGTGATATTTTGTAACTGATACATAACTTTATAGATAGCCAATATGAATTGTAATATTATCAGATTTTATTATCATATAATAAAATATTATATATGATCATTTTTCTTGACGGACTCTAGTAGCAGCATGTGACAACAGTGCAGTACTAACTGTAGCTTGTTTATTGAAGATGCAGGACAACCACCTAAAATTGTATTACAATAGTCAAGTCTTGAGGTTTTTGTAACAAGTAAGATATGAGGTGTTGTCTAATAACACCCACATTTTTGACTGTAGAGGAAGTAACAGCACATCCTTCTAGATGCAAATTGTAATCTGCGAGATTCTGTGTGCTGTTTTTTTTTTTTTTTTTTTTTTTGCTCCAGTATGGTCTAATATCTCTGTCTTATCCAATTTAATCACAGAAAATTACTGGTCATCCAGTCTTTTACACACTCTTCTATCTTAGCTAATTTAGAAGCTTCTTTACGTCTTGTTGAAATCTATAGTTGAGTATCATCAGCATAACAACTGAAATGAATCCCATATTTTCAATAACATATATATTGAAAATAGCAGAGGGCCTAAGACAGATCCTTCTGGCACTCCATACTTTACTACCGTTAACTGGGATGATTTCCCATTTACATAAACTATGTGGTAATGGTCAGGTAGGAGCTAAACCATCTTAAAGCCTGTCCCTGAAGTTTAGTAATCAATCTGTGAGTATGTCATGATCTACAGTGTCGAATGCAGCACTAAGATCAAATAAAACTGGCAATCAGATGTGGCCTTGGTCTGATGCAAGAAGCAAGTTTCTTATTTTAACAAGTGCACTTTCTGTACTTTGATGAGGCCTGAAATCTGACTAAAATTCTTCTTCTTCTTCTTCTTTTTTTTTTTTTTTTTTTTTTTACAGGAAAGAGCACAATTGAGCAGACAGCTTTTTCTTGTATTTTTAGACATAAACAGAAGATTTGAAACGGGTCTGTAATTTGCTAGTTCACTAGGATCTATTTGTGGTTTCTTATGAGAGGGTTAATAACTACCAGTTTGCTGGTTCTGGGATGTGATCTAGAGATAACGATGAGTTAATAATTTTGAGAAGCGGTTCTTCTACAGGTAACAACTTCTTTAGTAATTTAGTGGGTACGGGATCAAATAAAATAATTGGTTTAGATGCAGTGGTACGTTTATAAACTCTTTTTGTCCTATTTGTAAAACCCTGTGATTTTTCATTGTAGATTCTACATTTACTATTGCATTTTTGATGCTATCTATTTTATCAGTGAAGAAATTCATAAATTCATTGCTACTAAACTGCAGGAATATTTAGTTTGGGTGATGTCTGATTATTGGTTAATCTAGCCACTAGGTTAAATAAAAACCTTGGATTGTTTTGGTTATTTTCTATGAGTTTGCAGCTATGCTCGGTCATGAAGGGTCAGTGTCCTTGTTACAATGAAAGGATCTGCGAGCATGCAGAACTCTGGACTCTTAAAAAAAAAATGGTGTTTTGAGCAGTGAGTGAATTCTGATTTGGCCGATCAGAGGTGTTCAGGAAATTAACACATATTTCTTTGATTGCTAAGATTGCTCACCGCTACAGAAACACATTGTAAATAGAAACTTTTGATGCTCTCCAGAGCACAAATACAGATACATATTGGAGTGTTTGCACATCTGTGTAACTTATATGCTATTATTACAATTTTAACTGAACTGCTTTTTTGTGTGAGGGCATTTCACTGTCTGAGAAAATGTATTTATGGTGAGAACATGAGAACAATGGCAATTCTGTGAGTCTTATTTTGAATGCATCAAGAGTTGGCAATTCAAATTAACCTATTTACTTTATAATCCCATCAGATCATATAATTGTCAGCGTCGTGGTGTGTGGGGAATGAGGAGTGAAGACGAGGAGGTCCAGATATGCACATTTATTAAATAATCCACAAAAACGAGCAGGAACGGACAGGAACTGCAGGGAATCAGCGTGAAAATGACATGAACAGACTTTGACTAAACCGGTGTGACAATAACAGACTGAGCATGACAATAACAATAACCGACCCCCAAACTGTGAACACAACCAAACTTATATACACAGACCAATCAGGGGGAGACAGGTGTAATTGATTAAACAGTGACGTAATAAAGACGGAACAGGAAAGACCAAATAAGGGCATACATGGGGAAAAACACACAAAACAGTCCACAGGGGTGTGACAATAATGTTTAGACTGTGACTGGACCACAGACATTTGTGCAGACTTTCCTTTTAATGGCTCACTGTTGTTGTTGTTTTATTTAGTTTTTTTCCAGACCACACTTTTTTGCCTTTCAAATTATGCACACTGCTGAATTTCTGCTTCTCATGACTTCTGACATGACATCTCTTTTCTATGTAATATTTTTGTTTTGAGGTTGTCATCTAACTATGTTTACCTCTTAGTTTAGATATTCTACATTGTATCCAGTGATGTTATCACATTGATTACTTCAAACCCAGAAGAGGAAAATTATGCAAAACATCCTTAGATAAAACACTAAAAATAATGCAGTCATTGTTTCTATCTTACACAACATCTATTTGATTTTTCAAAAAGGTTTTAGCGTCATTATGTTTTAAAGGAACATATGTGAAAGTTTGTGTAGCTGTTGGCAGTGCTAATTATGCATAAACGTAATAATTTAAATGTATTAATTTAACACATTATTTTATTACCCAAAATAATTAAAGATAGCATAAATATTTAATTTAATATGATCACCCTAAAGGGAATGAGACCAGAGGACTCGTAAGCCAGGGAGAAAGACTAATCTATCCACTGCTTAATTAAAGCAGACAAAAAGTTCATCAGAATTCCTCCACAGGGCAGCTTTGTGGATGTAGGTGTCCAATGCAAGCCACAGAAAACACTTGACACTCTTAACCCTTTAGGCGCCAGGGTTTTTTTTGAAAAATGCTGAATTTTGACATTAAGATTTCAAAACCTTGTGGCTTGAAAGGGTGTCAGGATTGTGCGTTGTGTGGGGGAACGAAACGCAGGAGAGCGGAGATCCATTCAATGCACGTTTAATTTCAAACAGTCCAAAAGAACAAACTCAAGGAAACACAGGGAACCCGCAACCACGACAAACAAACACTGCGAAGACAATATAATCACTGACAAGACCTTGTGGAACAAACAAACCTTAAATATACAAAAACAGGGGAGTGGTCACAAACGAGATAATGAGGGGAAGTACAAATATGGGCATGACTAAACCAAATGAACTAAAACCTAAGGGGGGGAAACCTGGACACAACCAAATACACAAGAAACACAAGGGAAAAACACTAGGAAAAACAAGACAAAACAGAACACAATCCTGACAAAGGGCTTAAAGATAGAGGTCTACTGTAAATTAGAAAAATGTTGGGCATGACCAAAAATTTATGTGGGGTGTAAATATACTAATCTAATTTGCATATTATGACGTCATGAGGGGCGGCCATGTTGAATTTCACAATATTTAGGAAATAGTTGATATTGAATTGATGTTTGAACTTATTTGCATGTTTTTTTTTTTTTGGTCTTTTTATCCTCATTCCAAATTATCAGAAAAGAGGAAACCAACAATAACACAGGAGAAAGCACAAAATTATTACTATATTACTATACTAGTAGTAAAACGTATGTGAACAGTAGCCTACTTTTTGATCAGGTTATCAGTAATATTCAGGAAATAATAGATATTGAATGGATGTTTGAACTTATTTGCATGTGATTTTTTTGGTCTTTTTATCCTCTTTCCAAATGATCAGAAAAGAGGAAACCATTTGAACTTATTTGCATGTGGGGCTTTTTTTTTTTTTGTCTTTTTTTTTTTTTTTTTTGTCTGTTTATCCTCATTCCAAGTGATCAGAAAAGAGGAAACCAACAATAAAACAGGAGAAAGTACTACATTATTACTATATTACTATAATATACAGTAGTAAAACGCATGATCCAGATCACCCCGCTGCCTCTACCACGTCTCCCAGCTCTCACACGCACAGCGCGGCCACTCCCACCTCCGTGGGGCGCTGGATCCAGCCCCGCTGAATCCAGAGAGCTAGTGCTATTTCCAGCCCCACATTCACCCCTGCCACCCCCTTCCCCGCTGGGCAAAGGGTCGAAATGATTGCTTTTTTTTGTGCTTCATGAACACTTTCGCCTTGACGGCAGCACCATTGCGCTGTAAAGATGTACCGGGAGATGCGCGATCATTAGACGACCGATCGTCATTTCCAAAAGGCAAATATTCCCCCTCAGAGTCAGAATCGGCGAATAACATGTGCAACACATCCTTACAGTACAACTTTTTACTTTTTATTTGGCGATTTTCTCTCACAAAACTCACAATTCACTGGCACGCTATGAACTGAACTCTACATGTGGTAGAGAGCGGTTGAGTTGGCGCAAATCAATGACAGAACGCAGCCCCCCATCCTTTTTGTAAACAATGAAGTATCGGCTGTAAAAACCTGACTTCCTCTTGAGCAGAGGAATGGGCTCTATAGCCTTCTTTCTCAAGGGGTTAGGCACTTCTTGTTCCATCACCAGAGCTTGCTCGGGGCATACCACAGTAAGTGTGACCCCGTTAATTAGAGGCGGACGAGAACCGAACTGGATTCTTTAGCCTCTTTTCACTGTCTGCAGGACCCACTGAAACATGTTTGGCAGGCACTTCCAAGTCAACTAAGGGAACCAGCCTCTCAAGACTGGCCTCTGGTGTTGTCAGAACAACCAACTCGGTGCCCTGAAGTGGATGACTGGCAGAGACAGACTAGTTCGGCTGCTCTTGAATCCTCACTGGAGGAAACAAACCTCCCAGAACCACTACTTTCCCAGGCAGAGACTGAGAGGTATGCTTGCTGGAGATCACTGTGCCCTGAAGCATCGGAGGTGGTAGGGTTGACAGACCAGCCCCCTAAGGGCACTGGTGAGAGACAAGTATCAGATGAATGAATGAATAAGGCGTTTATATAGCGCTTTGTGTAAGGATCTCTCCTTAACCACCACCAGTCTCCAGCGTCCACTTGGATGATGCAACAGCAGCCAGGAGGAGGAAGACCAGGACAGCTGTGATTGTAGTCAGGATCGGCTCCAGCAGAGGAAAACTGCACAAAACCTGGAGGATCGCTGCACACTAAGGAACTGATCCATTCCTGATAGCGTGATACTCTGGTGTACACACCAGGAAGTTCAGGTCGGTCACAGCCAGTCCCAAAGCTAACAATACCAGATTGAACTCATACAGAGCTCTGTCTGTTCAACATCGGTCCTCCTGAATCCCCCTGAAAATACATATCAATATACACATTTGTAGAAAGAAACATACACTGCCATTCATTTTTTTCTGCCTCAAGAAATTAATATATCTATTCAGTAAAGATTTCTATTTCATATTAAAATACTATTATTTTGAACTTTCAACTAAAAAAAAGTACCAGTTTCCATTAAAAAAAACATGAAGCAGCAAGTACTGTTTTCAACATTGATAAAAAAAAAAAATGTTTCTTAAGCAGCAAATTAGCATATTACAATTATTTCTGAAGGATCATGTGACAATGAAGACTAAAGTAATGAAACTGAAAATTATTATAATTTACATTTTAAAAGGTAATAAAATAGAAAACAATATAGTAAATTGTTATAATATTTTATACAAAAAATATTACTAGAACTTACTAACTTCAAACCTTTGAATGGTAGCGCATGTTGGCTATACTGTATTGTAATTGTATTGTAAATGCACATAAAACAAACTATTGTGCAGACATGATTGAGGAAATTGTAGGAAAATAAAAAATAATGGTGCACATTATTTGTTTTGTTTTGTTTTGTTCTGTTTTGTTTTGTCCATCACAAACTTCCAAACACCAGTTACTTGACAACATCATGTTTGCTTGTTACCAAGCGTCTCCAAAAGTCCCTGAATGTCTTTTAAAGATTAGACATAACCCTCACCAATTTCTGCAAACCTAGTGATTTATTCTTCATTTGAAGCAATCATCATATTTTATATATATATATATATATATATATATATATATTTGAAATATATCAAAACTTAATTTTTGATTATTAATATGCATCATTTAGAACTTTATTTGGACAACTTTAAAGTTGATTTTCTAAATATTTTGATTTTTTCCACCCTCAGATTTCAGATTTTCAAATAGCTGTATCTTGGCCAAATCCTAACAAACCATACATCAATGGAAAGATTATTCATTCAGCTTTCAGATAATGTATAAATCTCAATTTGGAAAAACTGACCCTTATGACTGGTTTTGTGGTCCAGTGTCACAAATTTGGTCTGAACAGAGGGTTTCTGTACCTGACATGAGTCCTTGCCTCCTTCCAATAGACCAGCACAGATCATGTTGTCGGTTATCTCTCCAACTCCATAGAGACAGTTGCACTGTCTGTTACCAATAACAGGAACCTCCACTTCCTGCAGAACATTAGGGGATGGAAGAGCCACTGTGGGAAAGACAAGATGTTATTTACTCTGCATAGTCATTAGCCATTTCTCATTACCAAGTATGCAAAGTTCGGACTAATTCTGCAAATGGAGCAGCGTTGTACTTAATGACGTCACTCAGTTTGCCTTGGCTGCTTCAGTTATGCTCACTGTATGTTTACAATAAGACAAAATATGACATCAAACACCACCTGATCTTTTCTTTTTTATTTAAACATAATAGCCACAATTAAAATAAAACGAAATATGATATCAAACACCACTGATGCTCGCTGGTTTGTGTGAAATGCATTCTGGGATACCTAGCTGCCTCAAGTTCTCACAAGTCATTTCTTGATGCATCCTTGATAAAAGGGGTGCAGCAAGAACACATTCAGGGATTTCAGCTGTATGTGGCTAGATGTGAATTTGTGAAAGGCATTTCAGGTTGATTTTAATGCAGCAGAGAGGTGACAGGAATGAAAACTTACCTCCTTCACCAATGTTTCCCCATCCAGTGATCCAACAGTTTGTGCCGCTGTTGAACACACTGTTATAAGCTGCTAGACACACGGGTCTGATGTAGTCAGTGAAGGTGACTGGAGAGCTCAATTTGAGAAGAGCAATATCGTTGTCATTTGTTAAAAGGTTGTAACTTGGATGCTTGATGATTAACTTCACAGAATTGAACACTTCATTGGGGTTAAAGCCTTCCTGGGTTTGGCGACCCAAAACTACATTGTAATAATAGACAGGATACCTGAGGAAGATAAAGAAATAGATGGTGAGAAACTAGAGAGGAAAGAGTTTTAACACTATAAACTGATGTATAAAATAACAGATTTTATTAAAATTAAATTATGTAAAAAAAAAATAAAATAAAAAAGCACTTATAACAGTTTACTGGCATATTAAAAGTCATAATGTCAATATATAAAGTAACATTTTTGAGTTATAGGATTTTTTAAATGACACAACTTTGTCGTAACTATTCAACTCCTACTCAACATTCACTAGGAAAAAAATTGTCTTAAACACAAAGTGTTAGGAAAACTAAATATTTAAACCCTATTTAAAGCTCTGTTAGAAAACATAATTAGTTTGAGCTGTTATACATGAACTATGCCTATGCATGTGCTAAAGCAGCAAATATGGCAAAGTCAACAGAGCTCTCACAAAACAAATAGAGAATTTGCTGAATGCCATTCTTGATCAAGAAGAACATAAAAGGCAGACTTGAATATGCTAAAATTCATTTGGATAGACCTGTAGAGTTCTGGAAGAATGTTTTAGAGTGAAGTGACCAAACTGGAACGTTTTGGACCCATGGAGGAGCAGTATGTCTGGTGCAAAAAAAGGCAAAGCTTATAAGCAGGAATGTAATTAAATGAAATCTGTTCTCATTGTTCTGCAATGATAACTTCCCTGATCAGTCTTAACAACATAAGATCTTGGTGTTTGTAATAGACCTTGGACAATGCCAGTTGTTTGAGTTATTCTTATCCACACCTTTTGTCCTAGATCCAGCACAGGTAAAACTGATTTTCAAGCGAGCATCCTTTTTTCAGAAGTCTCTTAGATCAAGCAATTTGAAAACAAGTTTGTTTCAGGTACAGGGGAAAGAGTAGTTCTAATCTGTCTGTCCATTAAAATTTGAGTTGGACTTAACTTTGAGCCAACAGAGTAGCTCTGGATACCAGGCTCTTTAAAGATCTTTGTTTTTACTCAACAGATACTTAACTTAACAGTTACATAATTTTTATATTTTGTCATAATTATCATAATTTTTAATTTGTGCCTATCAGTTATGGTCGCTGTTGTCAAAGCAGGCAAATTGGCAACCTCTATATATCTGGAAAAAAATATTCCACCACAACAATACACTGAGAATTTTTCCACTGGAACATATTAGCTGCAACTTTTTGCCATGGCCTATGGGGTGAGAAAACTAGCAGCATATCTCACACCTTTAAACCATTTCATGAATATCCCAGGTTACTCCTGGCCACCAGAGAAAATGTTGGGCCCTACTTATACACTAACTAATCCCTTAGTGACCTTCATTGTTTCATACCAAAATCTCTTGTCTCATTTTTTTTGGGGATTAGTACACAATCTCCTTTCATCAATAAGTCATCAGCAATGTGCATTTCATGGCCAATAAGGCAGAAGATGTTTAGGAACATTTCTTAGATGACCTTTTCTTGTGAGGATTCTTATCAGTTTATAGGTTGCATCTAGGGCTTTCTCCTCTTCAATCACATTACACTCCCTCTCCACAAGATCATCATAATCTACTCCTCCGATTACTCCATTTTAAGAGGGGCACGAGAAAGCATATCTGCTACCAGCTGTTTCCCTGAAACATGTTCAGTGGAGTAATTGAATCAGAGAATTCTCAAATGAAAACACAGAATTTTGGGGGAAATTTCATCTAATGCCCTGGATCCTAGCAGAGAAATCAGTGTTTTTTAATCAGTGTTACATTTCAATCCCAGCAAATATAAACTAAGTCTATCACATGCAACCTATAGGCCCATTTTCCATCATCTTGTTCCAGCATTGCTCCAAGTCCACAAGAAGCATCTGCAGATACCACCATAATTTAGAACATATTGTGCGGAAGCTCCCTTTTGACTATTTCAAAGGTGCCACTCTGTAAAGCGTCCCAAATCCATGTAGATTTACTCTTTAAAAGCTATCTCAAAGGATGTGTAAGAGTTGACATATGCGGGAGAAATTTGCCATCCCCATAAAACGTTGCATATCATCTTTATTGTCAAGTTCTGGCAGGTTTGTAATAGCATGGATTTTCCCAAGGTCAGGTTCTATTCCTCTTTCACTTACAGTAAAACCCAAGAATTTAACATTTGGCACACCGAAAGCACATCACTTTTTCAACCATAGATAATGGTACACATCGAGGCATAGAGAGGACATAGGGTCTTGATCCTGTAAAATGACTTGAAAACAGTTTTATATTGGAGTCCTGCATCTTGCATTTCAGCAGCTTGTTGTATTACTTGAAGTTCTTTAATACCTGCATGACTAGATCTGATATAACAACCACTTCTTGTTTTATTTTCCTTCTCCCTTTTTTTAATTTTCTGCCTCAAATGTGCCTATGACTTTCAGTGAAGATTTATTTCAACACTTGAAGTAATCCATCTCTACTTTGTAATCGGATTCAGGAACTGCTGACACAGCTGCTCCAGTATCAGGTTTAAAAGTCATGGCTTGTTTCTTCAATTCCAACTCAGATCCAGAACTCCACTTTTTACTCTGTGTTTATTTCCCCCCGTGAACACAACTTCCTTCTCAGGCAAACCTCCTTCCACAATGGTCTCAACTCTGACTCCAGTCTAACATGTTAATGTGAAATGTCCATTCGTTTTTAGTTGAGCGATAGAGCACAGAGTCAGGATCCTGGACCATTGAGATGACCACACACAGAAAAAGTGTAATTCACTCAAAGGCACTTTATTAAAGAAAGATTCCAATATTTATATGGTAAAATAGGGAAGTGAAAGATCAAACATCACACCCTTCAGGAAACAACAGTACATCATGTCCTATGATTCTCTAGGCTGGACTTATGTCATGTCTGCTTTTCAGGTTAGTATGAGAAGGGCACAGGAGGTCAGGATTATTACAATCTCACAGCGACATTAGACACAGGAATTGTATAATAACTACTGGAATCACCAGTGTCATATCCAGCCTAAATAATGATTACAAACATGTTTGTTACAGGACTGTGGATAAAAAACTCTAGCTAAAAATCTAACAATACTGCAAAAAATTATACTGTATCTCTGCAAATACATTTATACTGTCCCAAATACTGTAAGTAGTATTACATTTTAAAATAAATATACAGGGTTTTAAAAAGCTTTCTCACCATTGCAATATGGTTAGTTTGGGGAATACTGCCATAATTAAATACAATAAATGACAAACCAGAACCAGAAATCAGCAGTACTTGAAAAGAGGAATTCTGAAGAAGAAAAAAACACAACATAAAATTATCAGTCACAAGACTACTAAAAATAAATGGTGAAATGAATCTTACCTGTGCCGAAGAGTTGGAATATATCACATTATACCAAGTACAAACAAAAACTGAGTCGGCAGTGAAATTTGTATGAGGAAAATATTGACGTATATCATTTGTAACTCGCTGTAGTACTCGAACCCCTCTGAATTCTTTAAAGTCAAAGTCACTGTACTCAATAGCTGTCCATAGTGGAGCAACAATGTCTATGTTTGTATAAGCAGGAATAGGTCGGGGATCTGATGGAAACAGTGGCCAGTCGAAAGTAAGAAACCCATTTTTGTGAACCTAAAGGGTTTGAAATACAGATTACATGTTGACAAACACTTTTAATGGCAGCATAAGTGTTATATTGCTTTTTAAAAATGCGGTGGCATTAATGAGTGTCCTCACATAAACATATCTGTATTTGAGCCCGAAGTAAGAAAATGGTGTATTCAAATAGAGCCCTGAAAACCCAGGATAGTGTTGAAGGTTTACTTTGTACCCATTCCTAAATGGATAGAACAGACCTGCACGCAAACAAGTTTATTTTTAATTTAATAAAAACCTTCAACATTTCACTATATTATTACTATATTATTATTATGCTATATTATTTGCTAAATGAATTGTTCTCCAGTAAACAATAAACAACTACTAAACAAGATGTGCAATAAAATGCCATTTGCGTTAAACTACTATATTACCATTTTCTGATGCTTTGTCAGTTCGAAATACCCATCGACCCATGACGTTGACATTGCTAATGTATGACAAATTTGTGAGTCAGAGACAGGAATTAAAAATAAATCAGTTGACTCAGTTGTGTCATAGCCGGACTATCAATCAAAACAAGACAAGGAAAAGTTCAGTTAAATATTAAACATCATACAGTGATACAAAATAATGCATTTTTATTTCAGTGTATTTTTTAAAGGGGTCATCGGATGCTAAGTTCACTTTTACATGCTGTTTGAACATTAATGTGTGTTGGCAGTGTATGTACAAATCTACCCTATAATGATAAAAATCCATGCAGTGGTTTTTAATTAATCTGTAAAAATAATATTCCCTTTTTTCAAATCGAGTAAACAGGCTCAACACTCCACAGAGAGAAGAGAGGGGCGGGGCAAGCAGAGCTCATTTGCATTTAAAGCAGCCTCAACCAGAATGGGATGATTTTTGCAGAGCTGACTTTGGCAAGGTAAAAAGGGTGTTGTTTTACACAACCATTGAGAATTTTTAACCAAAGTATATTACAGACATTTCATTAAGACCCTAAAGAATCATATCAGCTTATGGAAAATGGGCATCCGATGACCCCTTTAAATTACTTACCTTAATAACATATGTCGGGGCAATATTACCATAATGCATGAGGGCAAATGACATGTTTTCGCCAGACGCCAAAACAACTTGAAAGGTCGACTCCTTGAAGATAAAGAGAATAACTACATAAATACAAAGACATACAAATACATGTAAAACTGTTTCCTTATAACAAATTCTTAACAAATTCTATAATAAATAACAAATTATTCTTGCTGTGCAAGAAACTGCTGTCATATTAGTTCAAACTAATCAAAAACTTACTGTCCACCTGTATCCATAGAATGATACTTTATCCCACGTGGCAAATAAAAAGTTCAAGTTGGGATAATATTGGTTTATATCTCTAAAGGCGCAATTCAAGAGATGAGAATCTGTTACTTGTCGGTAAGAGACGGTTCTATTATGTCTAATGTAAATATCTGTCCATAGTGGAGCAATGATGTCCTTAGATGAGTCGTAATACCACTGGTCAAACAGCTCATTAAATGTCAATTACCCCTGTTTATGCACCTGTAATGGGACCAAAACAGTAAATTCTCAGTCATCTGGAATTTCAAGGAACAGTCTTATAATGTGAATGGTAAACCCACTCCTGCTGTTTCAGTAAAACAATATGCAGTGTCATAAATGTGACAATGCTGCTTACATATAGTTGATTATAAATAAGTCCAAAGTACACAAATGGCTGTGCCAGGGGAATTAGAGAAAGACTTCTGAAATACTCTGTCTTTGTGTCCTCATCTCCATATGGGTAAAAAAATTCCTGTTATTGTAAAGGAACATCATAACATTATGAATTGCAATATTAAATGGCTAGGTGTAAAAATTGACTAATTAAATTGTGGGGGAATGTGTATCAAGGCATGGTATTCCAACCACTTACAGCGGCTTTAAATGTATACTTAAAGATCTTTCCAAAAAAAAAAAAAAAAAAAATCTTAACTGGGTTGATTTGATCAAATGTGGTTCTTGTTTTGAAAAGTCACTGTACTCTATCAAACACAGTCAAAATAATTACCCTCCTCAGGTCCACCATCAACCCGAAATACCCAGCGTCCTGGCACATTGACATTGCTGGAGTTGGGGAGTTTATTTACATCAAGCACAGGGATTGAAAAATAATCTGAGTTTACTGTACCAAAGCCAGCCTGAGTAATAAAAACATCATCGAAAACCCTTTAAAGTGCAAGTTTACAAGTTATTATTATCTCTATTATTATCTTGCCAGAGTTCAGATATACGATTCTCATTCTTTCTAACCTGAAACTGTTGATTTGTAGAAGAGATATTTCTGTAGTTCATAATGACAAAAGAGAGAGATCCACCAGAGACCAAAACAACTTGAAAAGATGAACTCTGTTAACAGAAGAAAAAAAAAAAGATTGAAATAGTTCATAGAGTAGACAGACAGTTATTATGTTTTTATATTTGATTAAATCTTTCTATTTATGTGCTTGAATAATCATAAACCGCTTACCCTCTATCATCTACCCAAACAATCTGAGGTCACATTAGTGAAATGTAAAATTTTGTGAACAAAAAAAAGGTTTATTGCACAGCTCACACAGAAATCACTTTTAAACCAAGCAGTTTTTTTTAGAGTAGTCAATACACATGTTGAACTTTGAAAAAGAGTGAAATCTGTGTGGCGAACTTTTATATTATCACAAGAAATCTAAGATTTGTATTGAAATCACTGTATTTCACAGCATTTTTTTTTTTTTTTCTCAGACAAACAGTAAATGTGACTGCACATTTATTTTATGTTAGAAGTTAATAATTTTGTTGTCTTAGTTTGGAACAACTGGGAGAGATATGTTGGCCTAACATACATGCAGTTTAGCGGCATTCTTAGAGAAATAAAAATATGTCAAGAGAAAACAAAATAACAAAATATCATTCAATCAAACAACTTAAAAAAATATATATAATTATAATTAAACGTAAGGATATCTCATCCAAATACTTGAATAATACTTTGGACAAATAGAACTTTCAGAAACTAGATGTGTGTAAGAACAGTAACAGATAGCTTACTGATTGTGAGTTGTTATAGTACGGCACTTTATCCCAAGTGGCAATGAGTAACAGTGAGGCAGTGAAGCTCAGATTGGGAAAATACTAGTTTATGTTGTTTGAAGCTGCTAGTAAGAGTCCACCTCTGGTGACCTGACGATAGGAGATTGTTCCATTGACAGTGTTGTCCATGTTTGTCCAAAGTGGAGCAATAATGTCTCTGTTGAGCTGCGACTGTAAATAACTGGGTGTCGGTTGTGAAAGAGGCTCATCAAATGTCAAATGCCCATTGTTATTAACCTGAAGCAGAGATGAAATATATTATAAAAGAGATTTAGCAGTACAAAATAACAAATGGATAGTATAAGATCTTATTTTTTGTTTAATTAAGTAATGAAGTAATGTAGTTTTATATGTGGTTTGCAGTTTACCCTGTTTGGGACATGCAAGTATGAATGGGAAGGATTTATTATTGTTATTGTGATTACTGTTGTTGAGATAAGTTGTGAAGATCAAGTGAACAGCTAATTTTAATTGTTGGATACAGTTGAAAAGGTAAAGACTTTGTCTTTTGAGAAATAATGTAGAGCTTTAAAATTTATGTTTTCACATAAATCTGCAGAAAAGAATTTCAGAACATCAAAAAGTGTGCAGAGCTTGTTGGTTGTAAGTGCTGACAAAGTTGCTTCAAACTAAATTTATTTCAGGTTTTTTCTTCTTCTTCACAAATCTGTTTTTTTTTCTTTGTCATTGGGTGTATGAAGTGATTTTTGCATACTTCTGAATGCACTGTACATACGGTATATATACATATAAACAGGATTTATGAAGAGAATGTTCTTACGTAAATCTGTTCAAAAACATGTCCAAAACATACAAAGGGCTTTTCCAACATTATTACTGAAGAGCTTCCATCATCTTGAGAGGGATTTTCTATGTCTCTATTTCCAAATGGGTAGAAAAGCCCTGAAAAATTAATAAGAAAATAAATAAATAAATAAATACAATTATCTGCGATATAAATCCATGATGTTACATGTCACTGTGTCTCAGCCTCTGACAGGATGCCCATACTGCCTACAGGCCATCTGATGTGTACTCCATTCTAACGTGGTATGAACTGGTTGAAATGGACAGCTTCGCTTTGTTGACTGGCTACTACACAATTTCTAGGTGTTGGAGTGCACAGGTTTAATCAGTCTGCCAGGAAACAATATACTAAGAAGCAAATAAATAAGATATTTTTAAATGTACCTGTATTTGATGTCTTTGCCTGCTCCTAAACATTATGTTTAACACTGGCTAGAATGAGCTGCAAAGTGTATTTTATGTTACGCTGATAGTTAAAAGTCTGCGTGAGGAGGAAACTATACTTCATGGGCTTCTTTGGTTAAATACCAGGGTTAGGGTAAAAGTCAACAGGGTTCAAAACAACATTCGATTAAAAAACACTGAGATATTTTTCCAAATATCTTCTATTGTGTTTCACAGATAAAATACAGGTCATACAGATTTGAAATGACATGAGGGTGAGTAAATTAAAATAACATTGTTTTATTTTCTGTGAACTATACTTTTAATTCATACTTTCCATGTTACAAATCAATTAGTACTGTACATGTAGAAAAAAAAATCACCCAAGTTTAATAAAAGCTGCAAAGTATTGTTCAGGTGTTATTTCATGTAATCTATTACATTCTCTTGCATAGAGAGGTTACTATTAATTGTTATCTGCCTTCACTCTTACCGAGGACTATATCTTCTCCATTGCAAAAAAAGCTGTTGTCCTTATCGTCACCATCAGATGTAAAAGTCACAAATCCAATATCTGATTCATTAACGTTCTCCAAGATCCAGTTTTGGAATTTGGAGACTCCAGCATAGCTGTCTGGTGCAATTCCAGTGCCACAAGGAATCCCAAAATTAGTGACACCAGCTAAGGTCCATACAGAACCCTGTTTACACTCTAATGGACCACCAGAATCTCACTAAAAATGAAAGAGAGGGATCTTAATTCATATTACTAAAATATTAATGTAAAAGATACCGCATTAGCTATGGAAGCTATATTAGCTATATGTCTGCAGAAAGATTTAACTTATTGTATATCATGGATAGTGCATTTACATATGTTTATGTTTATTGAACAAAGTGATGCACTGCAATATGCTCATCCCCTTGAAACTCATTCAGAATCAAGAATTCAACAGTTTTGTGTCATAAACTATTGTAACTTACAAAACACACTCCTTTGCCGCTCTCTCCTCCTGCACACATCATTGTCGGAGTGATTGTTATATCCCAAAATATGAAGTCTTGAAACATGCAGTTACACTCCTTATTCTCCACCACTTTCATCTTCACCTCCTGCAGAGCTCCAGAACTGCCTAAAAAAAATAAAAAAAAACTGTGTGAACTTTTCAATTCATGCGTAACAAAGCACACTAATGCTCCTTCCTAGAAAGATATATAGGGGTGCATTTCCAAAAAGCATCATTAGCCATGTGGTCACGAGTGCCATCGTTACTAACATAGTTCAACCATTTGGTGATTCCCGAAACCATAGTTCACATGAACATTCGCACACAGCGTTGCAAATTTAAGTGGTTGGAACTACAGCTCTCAACCTGTGGTGAGAAGCGTAGTTTCTTGTTAGTAAGACATATGGGCTTAAATAAATTAATTTCCACAACAATGCACCGTACTATGGTGGTTAATCAGTGAGTTACATTGTTGTACGGGAAACACACCCCAGATTGATAGATCACTAAATAAATGCATGTTATGGACAATTGCATTTCATGAACAAAAAGTGTTTATCAATGAAATCAAAAATGTGTCTTTTGTTGTTTTCACCTCTAAAGCATGAAATACAAAGTGTACCTTCATTTTACCAATGTGTCAAATTGAATATCATTACCTACAAAGCCTATTTTTCCCCATCCAGTGGCCCAGCAGGTGATGCCATCAAGAAAGACACTGTCATTAGCAGCTAGGCAGATCGGGCTGACATAGTTGAAGCTGACTGGCTCACTCAATCTCAGCAAGGCAATGTCATTAATAAACTGTGAGGGGTTATAATCTGGATGTGGAATGATGGATCGGATTCCTCGAATCACCACATGTGGGTTAGAGACTGAAACGTTTTGGCTCTGTCTACCCAGATAAACAGTCCAGTAACTGGGTGAGGATCAGAATGAGGAAGCGAAGACTTGCAGTGGGATAATTCTGAGAATAACAACTGCACCTTTAAATTAAAAAATATATATTATTTGATTTACACATCTGTTTTGTGTTCTTACAGGTCGTAAATGCTGTGAGCTGCAGTGAGCTGCAGTGAGCACCCATTCCCAGCTGATGAGGGACCCTCCACAGCGCTGGGCTGAGGAGAAGAGTGAGAAGTGTAAATAATTCACCAAATGATAGATTTTTTTGGTACTTTAAATATATTATTACCTTTTATAACATTTTTTGTATCAACTAAAGAGTAAAATGAGAATGGGGTAGTTAATAAATAAATAAACTGTTCACAAAGAGTGTTGAGTGTGTTCAAGATGAATCACAAGATGTCAAATCCATTCCAAGTCTTTTCAGTCTACTTTGTCATTGGGATACAGAGTGAATTAAAGGGCACCTATTATGCAAAATTCACTTTTACATGTTGTTTGAACATAAATGTGTGTTGGCAGTGTGCGTACATAACCACCCTATAATGATTTTTAGTCCCCATAAATCATAAGCAGTGTCTCAGAACAAGCCGTTTACAGCATCCATAAAACGTGACGTCACATTTTACAGACCCCAGCCACAACAGTTGACGGACACTGCCATATTAGCAGAGACCTTGTCCTGAGCAATCCACACACAATGTTTATTTTGACACTAGAGCATTTAAAAGCAACATTCAAGTAAGAAATGTATTCTTATTAAAGCTGTAGACATTATTCAGTCCAGAGCATGGAGTGATTTTCTGCTTTTATTTTGTTGTTTGGGTCATACTAAGCAGGGTAACACTTTAGAATACTGTTCCATCATTAATGAATAACTACACAGGAACAAATGAGTAATGCACTGTTAACATTGTAACTACTATTAACTAACAAGAAACTCTGATTAACAAGTCAGAAAGTCATAGCACTCATTTGAAAGTGGTAGTTCAGTATTAGCTAATCAGTAACTACCAGTGTTGGGGAGTAGCTATCTACAAGTAGCGAACGGTACTATCGTAACTAATTTTTTTCAGTAGCATTACAGTAGTTCAGCTATTTTTAAAAGTGTAGCTTTTCCAGTAGCAAGTAGTGGTGTAGCGTGACCAAAAGCTACTATATATATATATATATATATATATATATATATAAGTATTTTTTAACAAATGTAATTAATACTGGTACTTTTATTTTTAGGTACTGCTCATGTGAAAATCATTTATTTATTTTGGGGAGGAAATAAAAAAGAAAAGAAGAGTGGTATCAAACATTTGGGAACCACTGCGTTTACAGGTACACCTACAAGAAAGGCGCTGCAGTTGCCAGTCACCTATAAGTTTAAGTACCAGAGCCCTGTATTACAAACATTTTTATAAAAGAATTGCTTCTGTTACCTTAGATTTGTATGTCATTTATTAAGTGGGAGTAAAAAAGCTTGTCATACCTATGGAAAACGTATCAGTTCTGTGCATTATTTACTATTTCTAATTATTTAATGGCCTCCATTTGATATTGTGCTTTTTAAATATTGTTTGTTGTTCATAAAACAAGACAATTATAAAAATACTGTCTAAATATTATCAGCATTTGCACCTATAATGTTTTAAAGACAACCAATGAATTGTATAACTGGTTGACCATATTCTACCATATTTTAACATCTGCTTCTAGGCTGTCACATTTCTGCCACTTAACCCCTTAGACTTTCATCTTGTTTTAAATGTTGAAAAAGAGAAACTCACTGATGAGAAATATCAGCATCAGATACTTCAGAAATTCCATTGTAATGAAAACTGTTTCAGCTGGCTGTCTTAAAATGCAGACTTTGCATCTGAGGTCTATAATAGAAATATACAAATATGCATTAGTGTAATAACAATACATCTATAAAATGTATATATACTAAAAGAAGTCAAAAAAATGTTTGCATATCCGCAGTATGTTCACAGCCACTTCTATCCTCTATCCACTAATAATAACTATGCAAATCAACTATATAGAATGATGACACATACAGTGGGTACAGAAAGTATTCAGACCCCCTTAAATTTTTCACTCTTTGTTATATTGCAGCCATTTGCTAAAATCATTTAAGTTCATCTTTTTTTTCCTCGTTAATGTACACACAGCACCCCATATTGACAGAAAAATGCAGAATTGTTGGCATTTTTGCAGATTTATTAAAAAAGAAAAACTGAAATATCACATGGCCCTAAGTATTCAGACCCTTTGCTGTGACACTCATATATTTAACTCAGGTGCTGTCCATTTCTTCTGATCATCCTTGAGATGGTTCTACACCTTCATTTGAGTCCAGCTGTGTTTGATTATACTGATTGGACTTGATTAGGAAAGCCAAACACCTGTCTATATAAGACCTTACAGCTCACAGTGCATGTCAGAGCAAATGAGAATCATGAGGTCAAAGGAACTGCCTGAAGAGCTCAGAGACAGAATTGTGACAAGGCACAGATCTGGCCAAGGTTACAAAAAAAATTCTGCTGCACTTAAGGTTCCTAAGAGCACAGTGGCCTCCATAATCCTTAAATGGAAGACGTTTGGGATGACCAGAACCCTTCCTAGAGCTGGCCGTCCGGCTAAACTGAGCTATCGGGGGAGAAGAGCCTTGGTGAGAGAGGTAAAGAAGAACCCAAAGATCACTGTGGCTGAGCTCCAGAGATGCAGTCGGGAGATGGGAGAAAGTTGTAGAAAGTCAACCATCACTGCAGCCCTCCACCAGTCGGGGCTTTATGGCAGAGTGGCCCGACGGAAGCCTCTCCTCAGTGCAAGACACATGAAGGCCCGCATGGAGTTTGCTAAAAAACACCTGAAGGACTCCAAGATGGTGAGAAATAATATTCTCTGGTCTGATGAGATAGAACTTTTTGGTCTTAATTGTAAGCGGTATGTGTGGAGAAAACCAGGCACTGCTCATCACCTGTCCAATTCAGTCCCAACAGTGAAGCATGGTGGTGGCAGCATCATGCTGTGGGGGTGTTTTTCAGCTGCAGGGACAGGACGAGTGGTTGCAATCGAGGGAAAGATGAATGCGGCCAAGTACAGGGATATCCTGGACGAAAACCTTCTCCAGAGTGCTCAGGACCTCAGACTGGGCCGAAGGTTTACCTTCCAACAAGACAATGACCCTAAGCACACAGCTAAAATAACGAAGGAGTGGCTTCACAACAACTCCGTGACTGTTCTTGAATGGCCCAGTCAGAGCCCTGACTTAAACCCAACTGAGCATCTCTGGAGAGACCTAAAAATGGCTGTCCACCAAGGTTTACCATCCAACCTGACAGAAGTGGAGAGGATCTGCAAGGAGGAATGGCAGAGGATCCCCAAATCCAGGTGTGAAAAACTTGTTGCAGTTTTCCCAAAAAGACTCATGGCTGTATTAGATCAAAAGGGTGCTTCTACTAAATACTAAATACTAAATACTACTAAATACTCTGAATACTTAGTACCATGTGATATTTCAGTTTTTCTTTTTTAATAAATCTGCAAAAATGTCAACAATTCTGTGTTTTTCTGTCAATATGGGGTGCTGTGTGTACATTAATGAGGAAAAAAAAAAGAACTTAAATGATTTTAGCAAATGGCTGTAATATAACAAAGAGTGAAAAATTTAAGGGGGTCTGAATACTTTCCGTACCCACTGTACATCACATGAGGAACATGAAAATGCACTCCAAATGTTGCCATAGTACTGAAAGTATTTACATATTAGCATGCAAACATGTTCTTCTTTTACCTGTCCGCTGGAAACATTACAGAACATATAAGCAAATTAGAGTTTCTAGGAGGAAATGAGATTCAAATATTTTATGCCAACAAACAGCAAACATAACACAAAATCATTAAAAATAAAATAAAATATAAAAAAAATGTAAGTCTAACACTCTACAAGTGTTGATATAGTTTTTATTTCAGTTTTAGTTATTGTAGAAAAAAAAAAGAGTTTTTAATAGTTTTAATTTTAGTTTAAGTTTTATTTAGCTATATTACCTCAGTTCATGTTAGCTAATTTATATCAATGTTTGTCATGATCAGTTGTGCTGCTTCTGCCAGTGCAGAAGGATGGAGAATTTGAATGATATGAAAGCACATGAAAAATACCATTCTTACTATAGTTCTTAATGGTGCACAGCTCTGCTATCTATCATTTGCTGAAGTTCACTGGAAAACAATGATTCCAGGTTCTGTGGAATAAACAGCTGCTAGATTTGCAAAAGTTTGCAAGGTTCATAAATGCTTTCAAAAAATGTTTTAGGGGAGTTATTTGAAAGGAAAATACCTGCTAATGAGGTAAGAAGAATAAAACTTGTTCTCAGTTTTGTTTTTTCTTACCCAATTGGCAGATACTTTTTTTCTTGTTTTAATTATAAACTCAATTCATTTTGATTGATTTTTTGAAACTGAAATAATTTTATGTTGATTTTAGTATGTGTACATATTTGTACTGTAAAATAAGTCAAACTGATGAGGAAAAGCATTGTATCCTGGTGTTTAGAGTACAACTTTTAATGGAGTCTGTTATCTAAATAAACTGCCAAATTGTTGTCTGCTGTTCTGTTTTATAATATCATTGATTTCCAAATGAACCTATATATTTTATAATCTTACTAGGACTTGTAATGTTTAGTCTGTGACTGGACCACAGACAGCTGATGTCTGTCCTTTTCATGACTCAGTGCATACTTCCCAGACCGTCAGATTGTGGTTGTGCACATTGCTGAACATCCGCTGCTTATAACATCTTCTCTTTAGAGATATGTTATAGTTTGTTTTTAGGTTGTCATCTAGACTGATAGATCTACTAACAATAATATTATATATCCTACATGGTATCCAGTGATGTTCTTTCATTATTTCAAACCCAGCAGAGGAAAATCATGCAAAATGGCTCTCAATGTGACATTTAAAAAAAAAAAAAAAAAAAACCATAAATATTTCTATATATAATAATAAAATATTTGTTGTGTTTAGAAATGGCTGCAGGCAAAAGGTTTTATTATTGAACAGTTACATTTTTCCTTATGGCTTCATGTGACATATTTGCAAGGATTTTGCAAGAGCTATTCAAAATACAAATTGTCCAAAAAAAAAAAAAAAAAATCCAGATGCAGAAAAATTCAGAAACAGCTGAATATGACTCAGGAAATATCTTACATGTATTGAAAAAGAGGGGGAAATATTTACTATGTTTCAAAAAAAAAAAAAAAGAAGAAGAAGAAATAAATGTAAATATGTACTGTTTTGTGGGTTTATTTTTAAAGATTTTTACCTAAACACTGGTGCAGTGTTGACTGCTTAATCCATGGGTTTTAACTTTGAACACCAGCGTTGGTGTTCTCATCAACCATTCTGGAGTTTTACATTTTAAGAGCTTGTTACACTGTCGGAGTGTTAATAATAACTCTTTCAGAAGTGTTATTTTAACACTTTACCAGTGGTTCCCATATATATTCTGGGTAAGTGTTCATTTTAACTCTGAGGGAGTTAAATTTACTCTTTTAAATTTGCAGTGCAGAGCTATGAGGGGAAATTATCTGGAGTTAAAGGAAAGAACAGATGGGGAAGTTATAGGGAACAAGTGCTGCTTTTTCCACATATTTAAATACTGTAACCTACTGGTTGTTGTCACGACATCACCAGGTTTCACCCTCACCCAGTATCAGCGCTGTCAATCTAGTTTATACTTTATATACTGTATATACTTTAATGAAAACAGTTTATTTTTATTCACAACATTACTTCTCTTATAGGGATATGATAATCAAAGTCCTGATGTAGATCATGCTTTCATCTGTGCATGCCAAACTATTAATTTAATATAATGTTTTGGGGTGTTTTTTGCACATTACCTAGCTCCATAAGCACATAAGCTGCCTTACTGCAGAAAATTTATTTGCATTTCAAAGGGAAAGCAACACAGTCACTGTTAAATACAGTTTTTTTGTTGTTTTTTTTTTCAACTGTTTCTTGCTGCTTCCATATATCAAACAACTTTTGACCCTTATACAAAGAACTTTTCTAAGAGTATATCAGGGCTTTTTGTTTGTTTGATTCTTTGTTTGTTTTTAGTTTTGTAAAACTTTCCCGCAGTCTATGTCTCTTCCTGCTCTGTGGCTTCTTTTATTGGATTGCATCTGGGAGGGCTGAATTAGTCTTGTTCTAGAGCGCTGGTCAGCGCCCACTGGTCAAACCATGTTATTGCAGGCCCTGATATTAGGTCATATGAGATTAAAAGACTATAACAACAAAACATTTTTTTTTTTTTTTGCCTATTTTAACTGTAGACCTTGTTGATAATGTTGACTTTTCATTTTAGCCCTATCAACTGTTTGAACTATCATTCTGATGGCACCCATTCACTGCAGATGATCCATTGGTAAGATTACGCAAAGTTACGTGATGCTAAACTTATTCTAATCTGTTCCCATGAAGAAACAAACTCATCTTCATCTTGGTTGGCCTGGGTTGGAGTGCATTTTCAGAAAATTTAGATTTTTCGTTGAACTATTACTTTAAGGCAGGATTATGCATAAATCTTTAGAGTTGGCTACAAGGCTACAAGATTTGTACTTAACTCATTTGTGGGGGAAATTATGTACATAAGATTCATTTCTCAGTAAACGTTTAACAACTACTGGAACATATAATCCTACCAACCACAGCAAATATAGCGGAAACTATTTGAATTGAGAAGTAAACGCAGTGCAAGCCCAATAATTATTGTAGATACATTTTTAGAATTAACTCAGCTCTGACCTCCTCATTAATTATTAATTATTAAATAAAAAGAAGTCGTGCCTGTTATAGGAATTATACTACAACAACCAGAATTAAATTATGACAGAATTATTATTTTTAAAAAGTTTATTACATATCCTTGAAAAGTGTATTACAAGTATTTAATAATTACATCCAGTGAAAAGGATACACTCAAAAGATAAAAATGTAATTTTGTGCTATAATGCAACAATAGTCTATTAGTCAGCACACCCCAAAAAACAGTTTAATAGTACATCACTTAATAAGCAAACACTTAATCAAATTAAATGATTATAACCTCCAAGTGAAATTAGATTTGTAAAGATACACATCTAGTGTAAAAATATACAGTATAAAACATCAGTAGAATAGGAAATAGAACAGAAAGTGATACCTTGTTTCCCAATATTCAGTAAAATGAACATCATTTGTGAAAAACATATACATGTTTTCTCAAGTCACAAAAATATTTCACATATGTTGGTAAGGTAATTAGAAGTAAAGAGTAAATAACAAATTATCATTCCCTAATATGTACTGATAGGGTCCAGGATATTGAATAAATGAACTGTTATTTAAAGCTATTTAAAAGTTAATGAAGAATTAAAATTGTGTACGAGATATCAAGAAAATAACTAAATATTATAAGATCAAAACTCTTTTTCCAGTCTTCAGTGTCACATGATCCTTCAGAAATCATTCTAATATGCTGATTTACTATAAAGGAAACATTTCTTATTGCCAAAAAAAAAAAAAAGTTGTTCTGCTTCATATTTTAACGTTCAACTGTGATACTTTTTTTTTTTCAGGATTCTTTAAATATTTCCAAAAGAACACCATTTATTTGGTATATAAAACTTTTGTATCACTGTAAATGTCTTTACTGCCACCTCTGGTCAAATTAATGCATCTTTGCTGACTAGCAGTATAAATATCTTTCAAACATCTTATTGACCCCGAACGGTGTTTCACTGCATAAAAAATTACGGCAAGTATTGGTAGAAGCAACAGCAAACAGAACAGATATTTTGGAGAATATTTTGTAGAAGTATCTGTGGATGAGGAAGTAGGAAGAGGAGGAGGAGGAGGAAGACCAGGACAGCTGTAACTGTAGTCAGGATCATATCCAGTGGACGTAAACTGCACAAAACCTGGAGGATCACTGCACACAAAGGAACTGATCCATTCTTGATAGCGTGATACTCTGGCGAACACTCTGGGAGTTTCAGGTCGAGCACAGCCAGTGCCAAAGCTAATGATACCTGACTGAACCCATACAGAGCTCTGTCTGCTCACCATCGGTCCTCCTGAATCTCCCTGAAAATACACATCAATAAAATAATTGTAGAAAGAAATGTCATTCAAAGTTTTGGTGTCAGTAAGATTTTTATCTAAGATTTTTTTATTTTATTCTTCATTTGAAGCACTCATTGTTTATAGGCTGAACAGAGGGTTTCTATACCTGACATGAGTCCTTGCCTCCTTCCAGTAGACCAGCACAGATCATGTTGTCTGTTATATTTCCAACTCCATAGAGACAGTTGCACTGTCTGTTACCAATAACAGGAACCTCCACTTCCTGTAGAACTTTAGGGGATGGAAGGGCCACTATATGGAAAACATGAGATGTTATTTATTCTGCACAGTCATTGACTATCCTGATTTGAACGGTGTTGTGAAAGGTATTTCATGTTGAATGTAACTAAGAGGTGACAGGAATGAATTCTCACCTCCTTCACTAATGTTTCCCCATCCAGTGATCCAGCTGTCTGTGCCGCTGTGAAACACACTGTTATAAGCTGCTAGACACACGGGTCTGATGTAGTCAGTGAAGGTGATGGGTGATATCAGTTTGAGAAGAGTGATATCATTGTCATTAGTAAAACGGTTGTAATTGGGATGCTTGATGATGACTTTTAAAGATCTTAACACTTGATTAGGGTTGAAGCCACCTTGGACCTGTTGCCCCAAAACTACTCTGAAATAAGAGACGGGATACCTGAGGAATGTAAAGAAACAGACAGAAAGAAAGTCAAAGTTAAGAAGAGTTTTAAAGCTGTAAAAGCGTGACATAAAATAATAGAACATTCTTATTAGTTATTAGGGATGTCCCGTTTAGGTTTTTTGTGTGCCCTATCCGATCTGAGTCATTTAATATTTAGTATCCGCTAATACCGAGCCGCGATTTGATATTCATGAAATATAATGACTGCAATCTCTCAATTTTGACTTTATTCTAAAAACATTATGGCACTAAAATGCTGCCATATTTACTAAATTACTTAATGTAAACACACTCATGGCACAGCGGCCCAAAAAGACAGAAAGAAAGAAAAAAAGAAAGAAAAAGACAAACTAATCACTCATTATTTATTCATTTGTTGTAATTAGCCTTATTTAATTCAGTTTAATTCTCTGCTTTCGGCAAATTCATCCACAATGTATTTGGTGTTTAATTTAAGACTTTGTGTATTCTCAGTCAAAAGAATGGCTACTTGCAGGTGTCACTAAAACTAGACGTGATACAGTTGTTGCAACTACCGGCAACTACCGGTTAGAAATAAATACAAGGGGGTAAAATACACTTTTTTTTTTTTTTTTTTGGGGGGGATTCCTCTGGTAAAATTCACATTCCAGGGGATAAATATCACGTAACCTCGCAGACATGAAAAACAACCCGTGGCAACAGTGTTAAAGTAGTCCAGTTCCACTGGAAAATAGCGGACTTGGGCTTCACTGATACCAACCTCACATGTTTTTTTATGGCAAATCTACTGGAAGTCAAATACTGCCACCTGCAAGGCACCAGTGTGACAGATTACATAAAATAAGGATCAGGATCAGAAAAGTTTTGATCGCATTGGTAATTTAGAGGAATTTGCATATCAGATATGATCACTAGGATTTATAGAATTAAACCAATTCCTCAGTTAAACTGTAAAGCATCTATGAAAGCTGAAGTATTTATTTGCAAGTAAGTTGAATGAGTTTACCCATGAACACAGTGTGCAGCAGACAGCACCCACTCTTTGTTGATGAGAGAACCTCCACAGATGTGCCTGCTCAACCGAAGAACACTAGCTTGCCAGGGCCAGCGACCAGCTGAAGCATTCTGACCTCCTACTATCCTGCTGCTGCTGGTAACTGGGCTTTGTCCACATATCACAGCACTAGAATCATCATCTGAGGAAGCTGATGCAAAAGACACAGTGATGTACAAGAACTTCTTAGCAGTACAGCTACAGATGGCATCATGTACCTTTTTTTTTTTTTTCCTGATTCAATATGTACAGTTTTTGTAATAACTCATTCAAAATAATAAAACAGATTCAGTATTCCTCAAAATGAATAAAACCAGTCAAATCCAAACTCAGAATATGATGCAAACCTGCATTAATTAAATGTTACCACAAATATCCAATGTATTTAATGCCATTTTATTAACCACTGTCTATGCTGCTGACTTTTAATGATCCAATTAAATCATACTAATGAGCAAAAAGTATTTTAGATAAACATCACATTTGTGTTGTTGATTTTTTTATTGCTGAATTTGCCAAAGCCAGAACTTTTCTATATTAAAAGCAAGTCCAGCCCAGCTGAGAAAAAGTAATGCAAAAGTAATGTAACGCAGGACTTTTCATAAAAAGTTATTTAATTAGTCACTGTATGTACTGTATATGCTACAGTTTGCACATTTATTTAATCAAAAACAAGGATATCAATTATTTTACTATATTTAACTAGGAACCAAATTGACCATGTAAAATTAATGTACCTTGGGGATTAGTTTTGCTACAGAATCCTGCAAAACAAAACAGAGGCACATATTAAATACATATCTATCTAAAAGACTTAGAACTCTGTTGTACAGAAACAAATGCATATGTTTTGAGAAAGTAAATAAATACATAAAAATAAAATAATGAAATTAGAGTACACTATTCATTATTAACTAGTTGCTTATTAGCATGCATATTACCAGTATGTAATATAAAAATAAGATATAATAGATGCATTACATACTGAGATACATTAAGTTTAAAATATCTGAAATTGAGGTAAATGATATACACCATTGTTTTCTGATGAATTGTCAACACGAAATACCCATCTACTCATAACGTTGACATTGCTTGTGTATGACAGATTTGCAACGTCAGTAAAAGGAATTGAAAAGAAATTAGTAGAGTTAATCGCGTCAAAGCCAGACTGTTAATGAAGAAAAACACAAAGAAAAAAAGTCACATTTCACATTACTAAAGACTGTAAACTAGGGGTAATATTTTGACACATTTTTTTTCACAATGCTTTACCTCAACGCTTTGGGTGGAAGTGATGTAATCATAATGCATGAGTGTAAATGAGAGATTTTTGCCAGACATCAAAACCACTTGAAAGGTCGATTCCTGGATGAGAGTAGGAATTCTTCATTAATACAAGCATCATCTAGATATTGCATTAATTTCAGCTCAGTGGAAATACTATACAACAAAAGTGCATGTAAACGAAACAAGAAACTTACTGACTCTCTGGTTCCAAAGTATGGTACTTTATCCCATGTAGCAATAAAAACCCAAGAGGCAGAAAAGTTCAAGTTGGGAAAATATTTGTTTATATCTCTTGAAGCCCGATTCAAGAGATTGGCATCTGTTGTTACTTGTCGGTAAGAAATGGTTCCTTTCTCAGTATTATCAATGTCTCTCCACAGTGGAGCAATGATGTCTATGGATGAGTATGCAGGAAAATAATGGGGATACCACTGGTAAAACGGTTTATCAAAGGTCAGGTCTCCATTATTATTTACCTGTAGGATCAAAACCAGTTATCTGGATTTTTAAGTAACATCATCTATGTAGAATATATATTAATGACTATCGTGAATATCACAATGGTTCTTACAAATATTTTGTCATATACACGGCCAAAGTACACAAATGGCTGCAGCAGAGGAATCAGTGGAGAGCTTCCATCATCCGACTGCGGGCTCATCTTATCCTCGACACCTCCATATGGGTAGAATATTCCTAATATTTCCAATAATAGTATTATGAGTGTTTAAAGATTTCAAAGAGGACATTTTATAACCTTCAAAATGCCTCTATTTTTCTTTCGTGTTATATTTTGCTATTTGTCAAATAATGTGATATTCTCTATATTAAACAGTGAAGTTACCCTCCTCAGGTCCACCATCAACACGAAATACCCAGCGTCCTGGCACACTGACATTACTGGAGCTGAACAACTTAGTTTCATCAGTTACAGGGATTGAAAAATAATTTGCTGAATTGATTGTGTCATAGCCAGCCTGCGAGTAGATAAAAAAAATGCGATTAATATATGAAATGCACATGACCACTTAATATGATTATTTTTGGGACATTTTTTTTAACTAACTCCACTAAAGTCATTTAGGGTCCCATTAATATAATTTGAAACTCAGAAATTTCTAGCAAGATTCTTATTTTGTCCAACCTGAAAACTTTGGTCAGTTGACGAGATATTCCCATAGTTCATTATGACAAAAGAAAGAGTTCTGAAAATGACTAGAACGACTTGGAAAGAGGATTCCTAGAAAAAGTCCAGTAAAAACAAGTTTCAATGGAAAAACACAGCTATAAAAAGTCAAACAACTCATTCAAGCTAAATGTATGCAATCTTTTTAGTTGAAAATACTGCAATTGATATTATTAAGCATGTACAACTCAGTTTCATTCTCTGCCTAGATTTATACTAAACTTAGGTTTAAAAACAATAACTTAACCATACGATCTACATACCGTCGTGGGGCTGTTCAAGAAGGGGTCCCTATTCCAAGTAGCAATGAAGACTGAATGTACTGAGAACCCAAACTGAGGGAAATACTGTTTGATATCTTTTCTTGCCCGGTCCAGAATATGGCCACGAGTTGCAATGCGATAGGAGATGCTTCCACTGACACTACAGTCAAACTTTGCCCAGAGTGGAGCTATAATATCTCTAGTAGAGTAGGCAGGGAAAGCCTTGGGGAGTGTTTCATAAAATGGTTTAAACGTCAAATATCCATCTTTATTGACCTACAGTAAAGATTTGAACAATTAACTGAAGCAACATGAACTGTAATACTGTACATCAGTGTACTTCAAATGTACTGTGTTTTGCATAATATCTCACATATATGTTGTGGTATTTGCGCCCAAAGTACAAGAAAGGACCCTCCAAGCGCAGAGCTGGTGAGCTTGCATTGTTTGGACAGAGATTCTGAGTGTTTTCATAACCAGCTGGATAAAACAGGCCTTGGTACAGTACAAAGAAAAATTAATAACTGAAAAAACTGAGGTAAAGATAGAAAATAAAATGTAAAGTTTATTACCATGTTCTTTTGGCAAAGTACGAAAAGCCCAACGGCCCATAACATTGACATTTGTGGACTGAGTCAGGCTAGCGATGTTAGACACAGGAATTCTATAAGAACTGGTTGAATCATCAGTGTCATATCCAGCCTAAATTATTATTACAAACATTTTCATTACAGGTCTGTGAATAAGAGGAGTTTAACCTATTTTGAATATTTAAAATAAATGTAAAATATTTGAAAATGTTTCTTACCAGTGCAAGTTGTTTAGTTTGGGGAATGCTGCCATAATTAAATACAATAAATGACAAACCAGAACCAGAAATCAGCAGTACTTGAAAAGAGGAATTCTGAAGATGAAAAAACACAACATAAAATTATCAGTCACAAGACAACTAACGTAAACAAACAATGTAATTAATTTTACCTGTGCTGAAGTGTTGAAATATGTCACATTATCCCAAGTACAAACAAAAACTGAGTCAGCAGTGAAATTTGTATTAGGAAAATATTGACGTATATCATTTGTAACTCGTTGTAGTACTCGAACACCCCTGAATTGTTGAAAGTAAATATCACTGTTTTTAATATCTGTCCACAGTGGAGCAACAATGTCTACATTTGCAGGAAAAGTTGGGGGACCTGATGAAGACAGTGGCCAGTTGAAAGTAAGAAATCCATTTTTGTAAACCTAAAAGGGATTTGAAGTAACAGATATTACATGTTGACAAATACTTTTAATGGCTATTATAAGTAATAAATTGATTTTAAAGGGGTCATAAGACGTAATTTCATGTTTTCCTTTTTGTCTTTGGAGTGTTACAGGCTGTTTGTGCATATATAAGATCCGTAAAGTTGCAAGGATTAAAGTCTCAAACCTATGAGATATTCTTTCTAAATGATGAGACTCATTCAGGTCTTCCTAAAATGCCTTATTCAAACACGCTCCCACAAATCTATGTCACTATTTGGGAAGATTTGCATAATACCACCCAAATGTATACGCAAAGAAAGAAGGTGTAACTTTTATTCTCGCTGTAGTATTGTTGTCGCCGCCGCCATGTCGTGGTGATGCTGTGTGTTTCGTTGCAAAAGCAAAATTACTTAGTTTGGCCTTCCAAAAGAGGACACAACTAGAAATCAGTGGTTAAGTTGTGTTTACAACACTGTTCCAGAACAGTATAACCCAAATATTTAAGTTTGTGCAGCGCATTTTATGGAGAATTGTTTCATGAACCTGGGAAAGTACAGTTTTGTGGCAGTTGTGAACAAAGGCACAAAATAATGTTCTTTTAGCAATGTCTTAAGACCCCTTTAAAAAAAAATGCAACTTATTAAGTGTCCTCACATAAACTGAACTGTATGTGAGCCCAAAGTAAGTAAATGGTGTCCACAAAGAGAGCTGGATATTCCATTGTTTATTTTTTGCCCATTCCTAAATGGATAGAACAGTCCTGCAAGCATACAAGTAAATTTTTCAGCGCATTTATGATTTTAATTCATTTGTAACTCAACATTTCACCACATATTCAGCACACTTGTGATTATTTAATGTATTTTTAACTTGTAACATTTTAACATTTCACTGCATATTATTTGTATAATGAATTGTTCTACATGTTTCAAATGATAAACAACTATTATTAAGATATGCAATAAATGCTGTTTATGTTTAATTATTAAATTACTGTACCATTGCTTTCTGATGCATGGTCAACTCTAAATACCCATCGACCTATGACACTGACATTGCTTGTGTATGAACGGTTTGCAACGTCAGAGACAGGAACTGAAAAGAAGTCCGTTGAATCACTTGTGTCATAGCCGGACTGTCAATCAAAAGTACAAGACGAAAAGTTTAGTTACAATTAAACACTTATCATATAGTGATAAAAGTAACACATTTTGATTTCAGCATATTTTTCAGATTACTTACATTACCAGTATATGTTGGGCCAATATTACCATAATGCATGAGAGTAAATGACATGTTTTTGCCAGACATCAAAACCACTTGGAAGGTTGACTTTAGGAAAGTAAATGGAATAACTACATTAGTACAAAGAGCATGGGATATTGTTTCTTAATTAAATTTCTATGCAAAAAGAGACTTACTGTCTGTCTGTATATATAGTTTGGTACTTTATCCCACGTAGCAATAAAAACCCAGGAAGCAGAGAAGTTTAGGTTGGGGTAATACTGCTTTATGTCTTCTGAGGCCCGATTCAAGAGACGAGAATCTGTTACTTGTCGGTAAGAGACCGTTCCTCTATTTGTAATGTCAATGTTTGTCCATAATGGTGCAATGATGTCTCTAGTCGAGTATGCAGGAAAATAATTGGGATACGACTGGTAAAATGGCCCATTAAAAGTCAAATACCCCTTGTTATTCACCTATAATGAGAACAAAACAGTGAAAGCTTGGTCATCTGGATTTTCAAGTAATATTCTTAATGTGGAATAGAAAGCTACTCGTGTTGTTTCAATAAAAGTCTGCAGTGTCATAAATGTGACAATGCTGCTTACATATAGTTGATTATAAATAAGCCCAAAGTAGACAAACGGCTGTGCCAGGGGGATCAGAGGAGAACTTCCGGAATACTCTGCAGGGTTTTTTGTATCCTCATCTCCATATGGATAGAAAATTCCTATAATTGTAAAGGAACATCATAAATCGACACACAAAGACACCACTTTCCAAAAGGAGTACACCCAAATTCACGAACATGCAACACAGGCAACGACTAACAGCTGGCACATCAGACAGCTCGCACACCCAAGCACATCAGTCCCAGGCAAACAACGGCACTCAAAACTGTCCTGTTACTAGTTAATATTACACAGCATATCTTGGTTCTGTGAAACATACACTCTAAAAAATGCCGGGTTATTTTTTTAACCTAAATGCTGGGTTCAACCTGTTGGGTCATTTTGTTAGGTTATTTTTTATATTTTTACCCAGGTGCTGGTTTATTTATTATTATTATTATTATTATTATTATTATTTTACCCAAATGCTGGGTTCAACTTGTCTGGTCATTTTATTAGGTTATTAGGTTATTTTTAACCCAGGTGCTGGGTAGTTTTTCTGTAATTAAGGTGCTGGGTCATTTTTAATGCTAGGTTATTTTTTTCTACCCAACCGCCGGGTTACCCAACAGCTGCTGAGTTATAGTCTGAGCGAGGGTTTTTTGAGTCCTCTACAGTTCTTGTACTTCTTCAGTGAATTAAAGGTTTGTATACATTTTATTTAATTTATAAAGTCTTTACTGTGCTGTAAATTGTATTATTTTGCACAATGCAACATAAGGATGAGATGTCAGTCAGCAGCATCAGCAGCGGTTGTGTCGTAGTATGGAAAAGCCTTTCGCCTTACATAAAATACATGGATTTTATTCGTTATTGTACTGAGTTTAATCTTAAAATATGTTCTCTAATGTTAGTACTGTTTGTTTATGGGCAGTTTTTTGAAGTGAGTCATAGCATCTTCAAGCTATGTCTGAAGTTCGCAGTTAACCTGGCAAACAGCAGCCCTTAACCAGCTCAGATTTCAGTGGCACACCGGCACAGTAAAAAGCGATTACAGAGAACAGTTGAATACACTAAAATTAAAATTGTACTCTTAAATGTTACATTTTTTATGTTTAAAATACTTGTTAAATGATTTAAATGTATGTTATATTGTAAACTATGCTGTATTCACCCAAATAAATTTAATTTGTCTTGTATTTTGTCCATGTGTTGTTACTTAATAATAAATGTTCATCTTTTGATTATTGCTGTTGTCTCTAGTAATTGTGTGTTTTTATAAGTTCCAGTCCATTTTAAAATAACATTTTTTAAGCAATAGTTGACTTAAATTAAATAACCCAGCATGTTTGGTAAAAACATTTAACCCAACCAGCTGGGTCAAAATAACCCAGCATGTGTTGTCCAATATTTACCCAGCACTGGGTTGCCAAATAACCCAAGTTGGGTTGTTTTTTAACCCAGCATTTTTTAGAGTGTAATGCAATTACTTTCTTTTAAAGGGAGTAATGCAATATTGTAATGCGTTACTTTTAAAACTAACTTTTCCCAGCACTGGTCAAGAGGCAGTCTGGAGGCCCCTTTTCCCTGCACATTTTGCATGTTTCCCTCATCTAACAAACCTGCTTCAAATCATCAGCTCGTTAGTAGAGACTGCAAGACCTGAATTGGGTCAGAGATTGTCTTACTATAGGGAGATGAAAGGGCATGTATTACTTACTATTGGAGAAAGTGTAATGGCTAACTTGGATCACGTGTCCCTTAATAACCAAACGCATTACAGCCTTCATTACAGACGTCACTGAATTTCAGTCAGAGCTGTGTGACACTCAGTCACCGTTTACAGATACCATAGGAATGGATGAGAAGTGCCGTAAGCTGAATCCCACCTGTCTAAAAATAGTTAAATCCAAAAGTATTGTTTAGTATAAAACATGTTGAAGATTAGTGGATAGGCTGTCGATTCACTAAATGACAAGCTGTTTCATCTAAAAAGCGGTTTATTCAGTGTAGTGAAGCCTCTCCTCCATTGACATCCATTAAAGAAAATGGCCTCTGGTCTCCTTTCCCACGTACTGCCAGACCAGAAGCATTAGCTTTAGCCGTTACGCTTTTTCAGCTAATTGTTGCAGGCTTGCCATCTAGTGGCTTTGATTGGGTGTGTCTGATAATGGAGACCTACAAAATGTCCAGAGTAGGGGGGCTCCAGGACAGGTTTCAAAACCCCTGGCTTAGATCACATTTATAACCCGCTCATCTGAACATATGCTAATTAATTGTTTTGAAATTTCCGAGATGTTGCTGTTAACAAACATGGCACCTGATGGCTACTTCACTCTAGTTTGTTTACTGTTATTTAGCTGGGGAAACTAAGGGCAAACTCACATTACAGGACTGTAAGACTATTTGGATTGCTGTGCTGCTCAAAATATACAAGGTTTCTTGTAATCTTTTCTCATAGCAGCACGGATACTGCACAACACCGACGATGTCCACAAACTACAAGACATTCGGTCAAAGAGCAGTGTTGGGGTAACACGTTACAAGTAACGTGATTTACGTAACCAGATTCCTTTTTCAAGTAACTAGTAAAGTAACACATTACTTTTTAATGACATCACATGCATGTTGCAATCATGTATGCTAATGAATTGTTTTAAGATTTCTGAGATGTTGCTGTTAACAAGCATGGCACCTGATGACTACTTCACTGTTGTTTGTTCACTGTTATTATGCCTTATTTAATGTTTGATATATCATAGGTTTCCACTTACATCATGAGTTTCCTTAATGGATTTTTACACATGCACACTCTTCAAAAGCTGACTGTTGACAATGTTAAATGTATAGACTGAAACATATAGGCGATATATTTAACTGGAATGAAAGATACTGCAGAATGTACTGCATGTTGATTTTCCATGAGCATGATCTCATACTAACAATAAACTATGCGTCTAACCACAGGTTGAAAGCTGTAGTTCCAGCGATGCTGGGGTGCGTTACCTGCACAACAATGTAATTTGTTGCATAACCACCATAGTATAATGCATCACTTTAGAAACTAACTAGTTAGTCACGACTGTTTGCTGAACATGGTCGCACCTCCATGGTTTGTGCACTACATTTGTTTAACTAAATGGGACAGTCATTAATGACATCACGCACAGGTGGAATGATAACTATAGCTAATTCATCAGTTTGAAATCACTGAGATGCTGTGGTAATGAACATAAAAGCTGATGACTACTACATTATTTATTTTTGTTCTTTGTCATTTTGGTTTATTTGATGTTTGATTCATTGGGTCTGTCTGACATCATACTCTAGGATTCCCTGGAGCATTTATGCATATGCGCATTCTTAAAAAAAACAGTGCTTACTGAGGACACGTTAGATTGGGGAGTTTGGCTGGACAAAAGTAGTTAATGTCACGATAATTAGTACTTTGTTTTTACCAGAAAATTATGTAAAATAACTGTTGCGTTGCTAAAAAACAAAACACAACTTTTCACCATCACAACAATAGCAGTGAGAGAAATGCAAGATTTACAAGTTACTACTTATACAAATAATTGGAACTGCTTTTAAAAAATATTTTGATACGAAATATGTTTTTTAATCTATTAATCTGGATTTATATTGCTTAATGCACATCTATATTGACAAATTATCTTTTTATTTTTCACTATGTCAATCACTGCAATTTTTAAAAGTGTGTCCTGCATTGATATGAAAGAACAGGGATTTGTTGCATCTACAGGGTATGTGGCCTTTGGTCCTCTTAAGAGCATGAAAAACGCCTCGGTTACATATGGTAACCCTCATACCCTAATGGAGGGACTGGAGACGTCAGAGTGAACGAAAGAAAGGGAGCGTCTCAGTTACATATGGTAACCCTCATTCCCTGATGGAGGGAACGGAGACGTTGTGTCAAGTGTACGACCCTCGGGGTCGCTCTTAGGAGTCCCTAGTGTTGTACATTCGATACAACGTCGGAGAGAACAACAGAAAGGGGACAAAATCTTTATTCAAATTCTGAATGGATTACAAGCGACCTAGAAAGTGTGCAAACAGTGCTTCCTTTATAATCACAAAAAAGCTGTCACTCATTTAAGCTTACTGCGATATCACAAAGTTGTTTTATAATCAGTGAAGCTCTGTACAGTCAATCTCTTATTTACACTGTATCTACATTTTGCTTCTTAATAAGAGGATTTGTGAGCATGCAGAACTCGTGATTTTGTGAGCATGCAATTGAACGCAATGGCCGATCATTGGTGTTTAAAAAAAAAAAAAATCAACAGATATGTCTGTGATTGGTTATATTGCTTCAAAAATAGAAACTTTTGAAGCTCTCCAAAGCGCAAACACGAAAGAGTACTGGATCGTTCACCAAATTTGTTTAGCCAAAGTCCCATTACTACAGTTTCAACTGAGGGTGCTCTTGTTTTCTTATAAGTTGATGCTTTTCAATGCATTAATGTGGCATGAGAGAGTAAAAACAGTGTCGATTGCGAGAGTCAACTGTGAGAGCTGGCAGCCCTGTCAGATTTAATCAAATGTGGTTCTTGTTTTTAAAAGTCACTGCATGCTATCAAAAAAGTCAAAGGATTACCCTCCTCAGGTCCACCATCAACACGGAATGCCCAGCGCCCTGGTACATTGACATTGCTGGAGTTGAAGAGCTTATTTTCATCAGGTACAGGGATTGAAAAGTAATTTTTTGAGTTTATTGTGCCATAGCCAGCCTAGGTAAAAACAAACAAAAAACAATTATAAAGGCTTTGCAGCACATAATATTTACAAGTTCTCTAATAGTGCCAGAGTTCAGATATATGATTCTCATTATTTCTGACCTGAAACCGATGATCCGTAGAGGAGATGTTTCCATAGTTCATCATGACAAAAGACAGAGAACCACCAGAGACTAAAACAACTTGAAAAGATGAACTCTGTTACAGAAACCAAAAAAAAAAAAAAAAAAAAAAAATTAAGATTTTTAACGTACGAAGAGTAATTCTGGAGTTTCTTCTGGTACGTAAACCAACTTCAAGTTAAAGAAATCCTAAAATGTTGGACCTTTTATTGAAAGTAGTCTACTTTAACCTGAATTCACTTTCATAAACCCATAAGAGCTGTGTTTGTGATTTTTGAGTTGTGATGCATGAAATGGACATTTGCAAAAGCTGTTTGAAAGCATGCTTTATTTTTTTTTTAGTTCTGCTAGGTGACACTAGCTTTAAAAAAGAAAAATATCTTATTTTGAGACTCCAAAAGATACTGGAAATGAGAAATACTTGGAATAAAAAAGACTTTTTCCAGACTTCCAGAAACTACCACATGTGTATGAGTACAGTAGCCTAGCAGATAGCTTACCGAATGCAAGTTATTATAGTACGGCACTTTATCCCAAGTGGCAATGAACAGCCATGAGGCAGAGAACTTCAGATTAGGAAAATACTGGTTTATGTTGTCTGTGGCTGCTAGTAGGAGTTTACCACTGGTGACCTGACGATAGGAGATTGTTCCACTGACAGTGTTATCCATGTCTATCCAAAGTGGAGCAATGATGTCTCTGAGGTATGACTGGAAATTAATGGGTTTTGCCTGTGAAAGGGGCCCATCAAATGTCAAATGCCCATTGTTATTAACCTGAAACAGAAGTAAAACAATATTTTTATGAAAAGGCTTTGTCAATACAAAATAGGGACTGAAACTCTTACTCTTACTCTAAACTGTAATTTGTTTTAAAATAAAATAAAATAAAATAAAATAAAATAAAATAAAATAAAATAAAATAAAGAATATTATAAGTATAGTAGTTGAAATAATGAAATGCAAACATTTAAATATCAATTAAATATATAATGTATGTATATGTATTTAAATAGCTTGTTGCATCACATCTAATGCAACCTGATCTCATGAAAATTCATATGTATTTTACATAAAATGTGGTTCTACAAAACGTAATTTACTTACATTTGCATAGCACTGAAATGTACAAAACTACAATATCTTAACATACCATATATTGACAGGTATATTACAGGTTTTATGGCAGTAAAATCAAACACTCATTGGCTCTCGCCTGCTTTGTCACAGATTGCAACATGTCCTCATGGAGTGGGTTGGGCTAATAATCTGCATAATATTTTCAGTCATAAACATCATCATTTGGACTACTGCCAGCACCACTTTTGACATTTTTTGCAATAAATAAATAAATGATTGCGCTTGTCTGTCTGCAGTGTTATTCATATTCATAATGTTGTATATATTTCAGTCTATTATGTTTCATATTCTTTTAATATTTGGTGTTGGGTTAAGGGGTCTAAAAATCTAAATTGTTTATCATATTTATCATATACTGATATTTCAGTTTGTTCTTGTTAATAAATTTAAAAGTTATGATTTATTAGGTTTTTGCTTTTTCATTATGGTGAATATAGTAAATTCTGAATACTTTCTGAATGCACTGTACATAAACATATACACACAGTACATACAAAGAATTTATGAAGACAATGCTCTTACATAAGTCTTTCGATAAACACGTCCAAAATACACAAAGGGCTTTTCCAATAATATTACTGGAGAGCTTCCGTCATCTTCAGAAGGATTCTTAATGTCTTTATTTCCAAATGGGTAGAAAAGGTCTGAAAATATGAAACAGAGGGAAAACGTATATTGTGATCTGCAACATAACTGTAGCAAATGTTGTTACTGCACTCAGAAATGTCATGACATGGCTGAAATTTAAAATTTACAATATACTTGGCACACACATCCTTTCCTTTCCTTATTAGCATGCATATTGGCTGTTCATTAGGTAAAGCACATAATGCCTTATTGTACATGACCTTTTTTTTTTTTTTTTTTGGAGTACTGTATAAAGTATTTACTTCAAATGTGCTTTTGCTACAGATTCTTTTATCCACAGACCTACAACAGTCCTGACATCACATTTGTGATTTTAATTCATTGAACTCTATTTCACTACATATCAATTGTTAAATAAACATGCTTTGAATGATAAGCAACTATTAAACAAGAATAAATTGAATATATTTTTAACTAATAAGTTACTGTACCATTGTGGTCTAATGCATGGTCAACTCGAAATACCCATCGACCCATAACATTGACATTGCTTGTGTATGGCAGATTTGTGATGTTAGAGACAGGAATTAAAAAGGAATCAGATGAATCACTTGTGTCATAGCCAGACTGTCAAAGACAACAAAAAGTTCAGTTAAAAATCAATCACTTATCATACAGTGATAACAATAATATATTTTGATCAGTGTGTTTTTCAAATTACTTTACCAAAAAACGAAATGTGATCGGAGCAATATGACCATAATGCATGAGCGTAAATGACATGTTTTTCCCAGACACCAAAACCACTTGAAAAGTTGACTTCTGGAAGATAAAAGGAATAACTACATAAATACAAAGAATATTAATTACTGCTTCTTAATCACTGATTTCTTTTTCTTTTACCCCAGTTATCTGATGTCACATATATCTGCAAGTTTCGCCTGCAAAAATGGCCCATTCTCAAAAAATTGACAGCTCACACAGAAGTCACTTTCAACTTAAGCAGCTTTCTGTTGGTCAGTGAGGTGAATTCATGTGACCAAATTTTTATTTATTTATTTATTTATTTATTTTTGGCTTCACACAAAATTCTCCTATTAAAAATGACTGAATTTCCCTTATGAAAAAGAAGTTTATTCAAGTATGCTATTAGTATATTTCTTTTAAACTAAAAATAGGAAAGTATACTTTCAGCATACTTTTTATGTACTTCTCTGAAATGTGCTTTATATACTTATCAGAACTATGCTTAAAATGACATTTAAGTATACTTGATTTATACTTAGAAAAGTCTTAAGTATATTTGAGCTGTACTTGTGCTCTGAGAATCCGTGTTTTTATTGTCATACGCTAGGGGCGCTATTGCACATCTTCTATACAGAATTTCCAACACAATTCTGCAGATTCTGTACAGAAGATGTGCAATAGAAAGGAAAAAAACAAAATGCTTCCACGTGTAATCTAACACAATCGTCAGACATAAAACAGCATCAAAATCATAGATATATAAAATTGTGTGACGTTATGGAATAAAATGTCAACCCATGAAGAGGTAATAATGACTGTCAAGCTTTGGGGTGTTGATCGACTCCATCTATGTTTTGATTATCATGAATAGTCATTTTTTTTTTTAGCTTTTTGTTCAAAATGTTGTTTATTTATTTATTTATTTATTTTTTATTTATTTAAAAAATAATGCATTAAGCTAGAATAAAATGTTTTGTTTAAAAGCAGATAAGTTACCCTGTTCTTTCTACTGATGTTTTGTATGTACATATATTCATATAACAAAATATATACAAATTAATACCTAAATAGGGACATAGTAGTAGACTTAAAGTACGATGTAAAAATCACTTAAATAAAATGTATGAGTATACTTGCAGTATAAAACTATTAGACTAGCAGTTTCCTGAGACTATACTTCAAAGTGTACTAAAAGTGCATGAAAGTATTTAATTAGTAAACTATCATTATACCTACAAGTTTAGTTTTAGGATACTTGCAGTACAAACTGAAAACATATATGTAAACTAGTTGTGTATTCAAAGTTTACATCTGTTATACTTAAAGTGGGCCAATTTAGTCCCAAGGAGTATTGAAATAGTTCACTTAAAATTATACTACTAGTAGACTCACATTTTTATACTTACTACATAAAGTATACTTAAAAATATACTTGAACTTTACTTAAGTATACTTAATAAAATAAACCTGAAGTATACTTCTTTTTGGTAAGGGTTTGCCCATGGAATGTGACTGATTTCATCGGTTTTAAGACTGCTATTAAAAGTTGTTTTGAACTGGAACAAGTTGGATAGCTGTGTTGGTCTAACATTGGTTTACCAGCATTCTTAGAGAAATAAACACATCTTCATTGACAGTTCTCTCTGCATATCTTCATTTCTCTTTTTTCAAGTAACTAAAGTAACATATTACTTTTTCATTTACAATTAAATGAGTTTCTTTTTCAAATAAGTAATGCCAGTTACATTGTTTTTCCATTTATTGACTGACAGCTCTCCTGCCCCCATAATGAGAGGAATCAGGAGTAAGTGCAGAGGTGTTGCACTGTGTTATGTAACTGTAGTTCTACACTAAATGTGAACATACATATGCTCATCTCACTTACACAAAAACACATTCAGTAATCCTTGAAATGAATAAAAACGTGAAATGCAAATTTAGAATATGAGGCAAACCTACAATAATTAGATGTTAACACAAATATCTTTTATGTATTTAATCCCATTTTATTAACCAGTGTCTTTGCTGCTGACATACAATAAACCATTTAACCATACTAATAAGCAAAAATGACTAAATGTAACATTTGTGAGGTTTTTGTTGTTGTTTGTTTTTTTATTTGTTTGTTTTTTATGCTGAACAGTATTGAACAACTTCTTTTGTGTCTTATTCTTCATGCAATCCAGAATGCCAGCACAGTTGAACACAATATTGTAATGTATTACATTTAAAGGTAATTTTCCCTAACACTGAAGATCAGCTTCTTGTTTATAGACATCAAAACATGTTAGAATTAGGCATGTTAAGATACCACATCAAATTACTTGAATAATACTTGGAACAGAAAAATTCCAAAAGTCTTTCAGAAACTACCAGAAGTGAGTAAGAACAGTGACAGATAGCTTACCGATTGTGGGCTGTAAAAGTACGGTACTTTATCCCAAGTGGCAATGAACAGCCATGAGGCAGTGAAGTTCAGATTAGGAAAATATTGGTTTATGTTGTTTGAAGCTGTTAGTAAGAGTCCACCACTGGTGACCTGACGATAGGAGATTGTTCCATTGATTCTGTTATCCATGTCTGTCCAAAGTGGAGCAATGATGTCCCTGTTGATTTGCGTTTGTAAATAACTGGGTGTCGGCTGTGAAAGAGGCCCATCAAATGTCAAATGTCCGTTATTATTAACCTGCAACAAAGGTAAAACAATATTATAAAAGTGCTTTGGCAGTACAAAATAGGCCCTGAATATCTTAAAAAGACACATTTGTTTTCTTTCAACAAATGGACAGTGTATGATGTGTTTTACTTTACATTCATATAATACAATCGTCAATACAGGTTTGAAATTTTGGACATTCCATAGACCAGGGGTGCTCAACCCTTGTCCTGGAGATCAACTTTCCTGCAGAGTTCAGCTCCAACCCTGACCAAACACACCTGAACCAACTAATTAGGATCTGAAGTAGCACTTGATAATTACAGACAGGTGTGTTTGATTAGGGTTGGAACTGAACTCTGCAGGAAGGTCAATCTCCAGGAACAGGGTTGGTCACCCCTGCCATAGACAAAATGGATTTTATACTGTTCAAACTGTATTTTCTATCCCCTTACCCTAACCCTACACCTAAACCTACCCCTCACAAAACGCCCTGCTATTTTAGTTTTCAAAAAAGATCATTTTGATTTATAAGCTGGTTTCCTCATGGGGACCATAAATACATATATACATACATACATACATACATACATTCACACAAACATAAATAAATTAATCAATTAATCAATCAATCAATCAATACAATTACCAGTATTACTATCCTTGTGGACACATCTGGTCCTTATAATGTAGAGAATACTAGGACACACACATACACAAAATGTATGAATTTATGAAGACAATGCTCTTACATAAGTCTTTTGTAAAACACTTCCAAAATATACAAAGGGCTTTTCCAACAATATTACTGGAGAGCTTCCATCATCTGTAGAGGGACTCCTTATGTCTTCATTTCCAAATGTGTAGAAAAGATCTGAAAATAGAAGAGAGAGAGAGAGAGAGAGAGAGAGAGAGAGAGAGAAGGGAAGGAGAGAACACTTCTACAGTGAACTTAAACAAGTTCAAGCCACTGGTTTTGCACAAGCACCTGTTATTTTAGAAGAATACACTCAAGTGAAAGCTGTGAATGTAAGATTTTGCTAGCAAATATTGGGTTTATCCACAAGAGGGGGCAATTTAACTAGTCTCCCAGCTAATCAAGCAGCCGTTACATATCTAACACCCTGTTCCAGAACTGCCCTGCTGAAAAAAAACAAACTAAAAAAAAACAAAAAAACAAAAGAAACCATCACAGAAATTCTAATGGTTTCCACTACCAACACCATTACAAACATTAACATTAACATTATAACCAGTAAAACCATTACAAATTCTGTGATGGTTTCTATTTTTTTTTTTTTTTGTTTGTTTGTTTGTTTTTGTTTTGTTTTTTGTTGTTTGTTTGTTTGTTTGTTTTGTTTTGTTTTGTTTTGTTTCAGCAGGGTGAGCATGCTTCTTAAATTAGTGAGGGGGTTCTAGTCTTAATGCACATTTATTTTGATATAATTTTTATCCCATCCATTGCTATGATGATAACTGTGTAAATAATTGGGATTTCAAGAGTAAACCATGCATTTCTATGTGCTTTCATTGTTTGTTTTTAGCAGCATGAGAAACCAAAGTTTTCTACAAATTGTGAATTAATTATTTATAGCCCATAAACCATGCAAAGACTGCTCCCTTTATAATCCCTAAAAAGCTGTCACTCATCTTTGTTCATTAAGATCTCACAAAGTTATAATAAATGCAGCTGTCTACACTGCAGTTAACTGTGTTAACAATGTGTATGTTAACTATTAACAGCGAACTACTTTCGTTTTACCTGTATCTCCTCCACTGCACATAGATTTTCTCTTGTCACCTAAAAAAAGAGAGAGGTAGTTAATAAATAAATAAATATGTGAGACCAACATGTGGGAGTGTGTTCAAGATGAATCACAGTTGAGTGTCCCCAAAATGTGTCTGTAAAGTTTCAGCTCAAAATACCTCACAGATAATTTATTACAACATGTGGAAAATGTCATTTTTGGGGCCTGTGTTCAGCCGTACAATTATGAACTAGAATCAGACACAAACGAAGAAGAGATTCTAGATTTTAGATTCTAGTTCTTACACATTTCTTTCAGAATCTTCATTTTCAAGGCCCTATATCATGTCTGCATTGGACCCGAGCAACGTGACAAAATACTGTAGAACTCATTATAATCAGTGATTCTGTCAACACTGGATGTGGCGTGACACTACATATCCCCGACAGTAAACTGCTGCCTTGTTCTATTTATGATGCACAGTCACCAAGTTCAAATGATTTGCATGGTCACTTTGTCTTGTTTACTACACTACATGAAGGGAACTAAACGAGTATCTCATAATCATTTAAAGGGACACATTGGTATGCAGTCTGTCATGGTCACATGCATCCAGCAATGCCACTGCATCCAGCTGCCACTGATCATAGGGTGTGTATAATTAGGCAGCAGGAGCAACGCATACTCAGTTTTTCACTTCGGATCAGAGCAATCGCATCTTTCTGCTCCTGACTTTTCTACGAAGAGAAAACTGAATTACTGAGTTCTGCGCGCACTTGGAGCTGGTGGCTGCCTCAC